>NW_022196913.1:103726048-103736520 GCF_008632895.1 Mastomys coucha | reverse complement strand
GTTTCCAAATCCTCGGTTCGTGGAACCCCACGCAGGTAGGAGCTGCGGGACGGCATCCTACAGTTGGGTACTGTCAGAGCCTCTCAGGAGACAGCTATATCAGGTTGGATTGTCCTTCCTTCCGTCTCTGCTCCATAGTTATTCCCTTCAATTCCTTCCATGGGTATTTTGTTCCCCCTTTTAAGAAGGAATGAAGTGTCCACATTTTGGTCTTCCTTCTTCTTGAGTTTCTTGTGGTTTGTGGATTGTACTTTGTGTATTCTGAACTTCTGGGCTAATATCCATTTATCAGAGAGTGCATACCATGTGTGTTCTTTTGTGATTGGGTTACCTCACTCAGGATGATATTCTCCAGATCCATCCATTTCCCTAAGAATCTCATCAATTCACTGTTTTTAATAGCTGAGTAGAACTCCATTGTGTAGATGTACCACATTTTCTGTATCCATTCATCTGTTGAGGGACATCTGGGTTGTTTCCAGTTTCTGGCTATTATAAATAAGGCTGCTATGAACATGGTGGAGCATATGTCCTTATTACATGTTAGAGCATCTTCTGGGTATTTGCCCAGGAGTGGTATATCTGGGTCCTCTGTTAGAACCATGTCTAATTTCCAGGGGAACCGTCAAACTGATTTCCAGAGTGATTGTACCAGCTTGCAATCCCACCAGCAATGGAGGAGTGTTCCTCTTTCTCCACAACCTCTCCAGCATCTGCTGTCACTTGAGTTTTTTATCCTAGCCATTCTGACTGGTGTGAGGTGGAATCTCAGGGTTGTTTTGATTTGCATTTCCCTGATGACTAAGGATGTTGAACATTTCTTTAGGTGCTTCTCAGCCATTCGGTATTCCTCAGTTGAGAAATCTTTATTTAGCTCTGTACCCCATTTTTTAATAGGGTTATTTGGTTCTCTGGAGTCTAACTTCTTGAGTTCTTTGTATACATTGGATATTAACCCTCTATCAGATATAGGATTGGTAAAGATCTTTTCCCAATTTGTTGGTTGCCATTTTGTCCTACTGACAGCGTCTTTTGCCTTACAGAAGCTTTGCAACTTTATGAGGTCCCAAACTGATATTATTTTAAGGAGCAGAAATATTATTGAAAAAGAAATGACTATTTCCCAGAGTGTCTTAGTTAGGGTTTCATTGGTATGAAGGGAAACCATGACAACAGCAACTCTTGAAAAAAAAAAAAGCAAAACAACAACAACAACAAAAAAAAAAACAACAAAAAATTTAATTAGGGCTGGCTTACACTTTGTAATCAGCATGGTGGGAAGCATGACAGCATGAAGGCAGACATAGTGCTGGGGAAGAACCAAGAGTTCTAGTCTGGATGGCAGAAATAAGGAAGAGAGAGTTATATTGTGAGTTTGTGAAACACCAGAGATACCCTTTCTCTAACAATGCCACACCTTCAATACTGCCACTCTCTATGAGTTTATGGAGGCCATTTTCATTCAAGCAACCATATTCTACTCCCTATCTCCCATTGGCTTGAAGCCATATTATAATTCAGAATGCATTTAGTACAACTTCAAAAGACCCCATAGTCTTTAACAGACTAAATCCTGATTAAAAGTTCTAGATCCAAAGTCTCTACAGAGATTCATGCAATCTCTTAATTGTAATCCCCTGTAAAATCAAAACAGAAAAGGGATCATATATTTCCAACATACAGTGGCATAGGATATACATTACCAGACCAAAACAGAGGAAAGGGGGCACAACAAGGAAATGCTGAAACAAAGCAAGACCAAAGATCAGCAGGGCAAACTCCAATCTGCATCTCCACATTAGGTGTCAAAACACCCTTCAGATCTCTAAATCTTTCAGCTTCATTGACTGCGAAATACTCTTTTCTCTTGGGTTGTTTACACTATTAGCAGCCTTTCTTAGCAGATATCTCACAAATCTGGCATCTCCAAAATTTTTGTTGAGGCCTGTCCCCTAGCATAGCTGTAGCCATTTTGTTCCATGCCCATCAGCTATTTCATATTGTTGCTGTTGTTGATGAAGAAAAATAACCTGACTCGAAGCAGGCTCTGTTAGCATTGCTTCTTGGATCTACCCAACAGTTGTCTAGCAACAGCCAGGTACTGTTTGGCCTCTCTTGCTCTTTCTGATCCCCTTCTCTCTTTCTGGCCTCTCCCTGGCTTCTCTTTCTCTCCCTCTGTGCTCTCCCCTCCCCTTTTCTCTCTATGTGTTCCTAGCTGGCCTCTTCTCTCTCTCTCTGTCTCTCTCTCCTTCTCTCTCCTTCTTTCTCCTTCTCTCTCCCCTCTATTTCATTGACTCTACTCTTTTCTCAACCTCACCTTCTCATGCCCCCAAATATACTTCGTTTTATACTAGACATATTGCATGACTGGCTCATGGGTGGGGGGATTTCCTCAGCATGGATCCACTAAGGCATCCTCCGTTCACTGCATCATACCACATTTTGCAAAACATATCAATGATGTTGTAACTCGGACTCATAAACATGAAGGTTCATGGTCCTGTCTCCTAATAGACTTTCCAGCCATTGAATCACTAGATATCTCTATCCAAACATCAGAGATTGGGTAAGCTATCCCATTGGTTGGTGTAAATGGCCATTGGTATAAATGGCTATTGGTCCCAAGGGAGAGCTTTTGAACTCCTTATTTACAGTCATTATGGCTGGTCCTTCTTGTTGACTCCTCCCCCCACCTTAGGACATCTTCCTTTGGAGCTCTCTCTTCTTGAGACATGACTCCTCTCTTTTTGCTAGAAAGTCCAGTACTGAGTGATCTGGTCTCTCTCTGGCATTGGCCTCCAGACCCTAGCTGCCACACGATTACCTGGTAATTTAGCCTGTGGTGCTCACTCAGGTCCTAATCTATTCTTGGGATGCTGCTAGCAGTAGAAATAATAACTTTATCTCACCCAGTGGGGATCTTGTCTTCGCAACTACTTCCAGGCCCCCTACTAGGATGCCTCCGGGACTTAAAGCCTTCCAAATTTACATACTAAATTTGACCTCAATATCCACTAGATAGTAATTCTAAATGACCACATGAAAACACTTCTGAAACTTTTACAACTCTTGCCAGCTATCTAGAAAGTGGACGGTTTCCTATGTGCAGGCATTTCCCTACCTTCTCTCCAAACCTCTTGATTCCTTCTACTCCCCAACTCATTTCCTATCCTTGATCCAGCTACCTTGTCCTCTCATTCTCCCTCCCTGCTCTTTAGACTCTAAAAAAATACTCTCAAGATTTTGTTTTAGACTTAACATACTCTTGTTTTTACTGTCTGCCTGGTGCCTTACTCTGCCACACCGCCTGCTACCATCTATTTGCTCCAGTGGGCAGTCGTAAACTTCTACTTCCCATAAATTTTTTATCTCTGATTTCTTTCCATTCTGGTCCATACGAGCTGTAAGTGGCTGTAGTGGGAGAAGGGCTTGGAAATTACTATACCCCTGCACACACAGCCAAGCCTCACCATGTATTGCTTGGACCTGCCCTGTGGTAGAGGCTGTCTGTGGTAACAGAAGAGTTCACTTCACATGCAAATAACGCCCTGTCCACCAGGCAAAATGTGTCTATTTGTCTCTTTGCTAACACATAGCCACACTTCTGTAGATAAATGTTATTCCATTTTAAGTTATAACAAATGTGACTTTCCTCTGCACACAGAACTATAGCTTCAGTGCCATCTTAACTAAGGGCAGTCACATGGCTGGCTGTAGCATCAATGCCATCTTGGTTAAAAACAGTCACATGACTGTCAGCGTCTTTGTTATGGGCAGTCCCCATTTCACCACTTTGCCATTTTACTTGAGGAGAACAACCTGCCTTAAGAAAAGGTTTCCCTAATGAAGTAGCTAGAGAAAGGACCCAAGGAGCTGAAGGGTTTGCAGCCTCATAGGACGAACAACAATATGAACTAACTAGTACCTCCAGAGCTCCCAGGGACTAAACCACCAACCAAAGAGTACACATGGTGGGACTCATGGCTCCAGCTGCATATGTAGCAGAGGATGGCCTAGTCGGTCATCAATGGGAGGAGAGCCCTTGGTCCTGTGAAGGCTCTATGCTGCAGTGTAGGGGAATGCCAGGGCCAGGAAGGGGGAGATGGTGGGTTGGTGAGCAAGGGGATGGGGGAGGGAATAGAGGGATTTTTGGAGGGGGAACCAGGAAAAGGGAGAACATTTGAAATGTAATAAAGAAAATATCTAATAAAAAAAAAAAAAGAAAAGAAAAGGTCTCCAAAGGCACTTCTCAATCAAGATAAGGTTTTTCTATGGTTTCTATTCTGCCAGAAAATAGTAATTTTAAAATTACTTTAAATATTTACATTAAAAAGGTTAAGGACTGCTGCCTTAAAGGTATGTTTAGCCTTATTTTTTTACTACTGTTATTAAGTTACAATGTAACATGTTTGCTAAATACAATCTAGAGCAAATAAAAAAACACACAGATTGTCTAACTTAGATAGGCTTAATAGATACTAGCTCTCAATCTTGTCAGAGATCTGCTAAATATAAGGTTAAATGTTTAAGCTTAGTATGAAAGACAGATACTCCCAAATCCTAACAGTGATCCTCCGAGGTCTTCAAGAAGAAATGGGTCCAGTGACAAAGAACTCTACCTGGATTGTGGTACAATGACCACTGAGAAAGACTGTTCCATTGCTTCGCCTGATGCCATAGCTTGACCTAAATTGTGGACAGAAGACACCCAGAGAATTACATGTCTCACATTGCCTAAAACAAGGCGAACCATTTCTTTCATGTTTCTCATTTACAGGAAAAAAAAAAAAGCCTCTCATAAAAGCCTGATAGCCAGATTGCTTCTGCCTGAGTTTCAATGGAGACCACAGGGCCCTGGAAAACTGTTTACGTAGTGGACTGTAGACTAACCTCTGTCATTTAAATTAATATTTGACATCTAGATTATAATTCATTCTTCCCAGATTTCTCATTACATTAACTGCAACTTGACAGCTAGAAAACAGACAACTAGCTTCTTACCCTAAGGTAATCCACCATTGTAATAACTCGTTAGTTGATTTGTTAACTAGTTAAGACTACCAGATCTCTTTTCAAAATGATAGACAGGTTTGCTTCGCTCACAGGCTTCATGATAAAGGATATACAAGCTCAGATGAAACTTTCACTGATGTAACCTTTTGCTACTTCCTTATCTTAAAAAAAAAATCTTAGTTTGCAGTGACTAAACACTTCATTTTTCTCTCCCTTGCTATGCCACTGCTATATTCAGACTTCAAAGGTTCAAAATCTTAACCCTAGTCAATGGAGTTCTTGCAAACTAGCCTAACCATAATAAAACTTTCCACTATAAGATACACTTCTTTAATCACAAGTTCAAAACTTAAGTTTTCTTTGGTTGTCTTCTAATTGTAGACGTAAGGTGTTTCTGAGACTAAATTTGTATGATCAACCATCATATTCCCAAGGTCAAATTTTTTATTTTCCTTTAATTGTCTTTAAAATGAAAATGTAAACACATTACTCATTTTACAAAATTCATGTATATTCAGTCTTCTAGGCAGAGGGAAAAACCCCCTCTTGCCCCTTCTACTCCACAAAAGGGTTTTGTCTTTCCTAAACTCACCTTAAAGACTGTTCATTACATTAACACATTTATCACTTTTGTAAACTTATAAGTTCCAGGAAACCCGTTCAGATTTACCTTTCATGGACCAAATAGACTCCATTCAGATAAGTACACCTGCCAATCAATAGCTTAAGTTCTTCCTTGTTGTCTATTCCAGAGGATGTGATTCTTCCTCTGTTCCTGGTCTTTGGACTCTCCTCACCCCAACCACCAAGACCTAAGGGTTTCAATTGTACATGAAAAAAAAAAGTTTTTTTTCCCCCAAATCTACTTAACTTTATTTTCTGCCTCGTGTGTGTGTGTGTGTGTGTGTGTGTGTGTGTGTGTGTGTGTGTGTATGTATGTATGTATGTATGTATGTTCAGGCATTTACTCAAAATCTACATCAAGGACAACTCCAGAGAAGCAAGCCACAGATGCTCAAGTCTACTCTCATAGATGCTTCTGCTGGTCTTGCACTTTCCAACCCATAGATAGTCCCACAGATCCCAGACAGCAATGAAACAGCAAACTTTCCTAAGACTTGACCAACACCCCCATCTGTTTTCTTAGGTTTCTCAGAGACACTGCCCTAAATTTAGCAGGAAGCAGCTAAAGTTCACCATAACTCTATTCCTGCTTTCCTATCACCTCTTTCTAGTTTTTATTTATTTATTTATTTATTTATTTATTTATTTATTTATTTATTTATTCGAGACAGGGTTTCTCTGTAGAGCCTTGGCTGTCCTGCAACTCACTCTGTAGACCAGGCTGGCCTACAGAGAAACTCAGAAATCCGCCTGCCTCTGCCTCTCAAATACAGGGATTAAAGGTATGTGCCACCACTGCCCAGCAGTTTTTCATTTTTAAATTAAACCCAAATGGAGGAATGTTAGCATTTCTTTTAGGCTCTTCCCAACAGTTACTTAGCAACAGCCAGGTATAAGCCTAGCTGTGCTGTAAATGGATTGTTTGGCCTCTATTGCTCTCTCTCTATCCCCCTCGCTCTTATTGGCCTCTCTCTGCAGCCCCCACCCCCATTCTTCTCTGTCATCTCTCTTTCTCTACCTCTATTCCCTTCTCAGCCCCACTTTTTCATGCCCCCCAAATTAACTTCATCTTATAATATGCCAGTCATATGGCTGGCACCTCAGGGGGGAATGTCTCAGCATGGGCCCACTAAGGCATCCCCCTCCCACCACATCATACTGCATTGTACAAAAGATATCAGGGTCATGTTGCCCACATACCCTTTTATAGTCTGTTTGTTATGAGGTTTGTTAATCTTAAAAAATGCCACAACTGAAAGCTTCACAAAGGACCCATCAAATTAAAGTTCAGTATGAACTGCTATGTCTAAATGGCTTGAGTCGCTATCGGCACTTGTATATGAGGACACTGCATTTTTTTTTGCAATTTAGCCTTTATAAGCTGACAGAAAAATGTTTGGAGTAATAGCCCCAGCCCCTGAATTCTGATCTATAAGGCCTTGCTCAATCAGTCCTAGGGCCAATAAACCATCCCTGTCTGACTGAGATTGGTGTTTGTGAGGTTTTGTGGGGGCAATTCCTGGACCCACAGATTTTGTGATTTTCAAGGAAAATCAGGCTTTACCTTCACACTATCACAAAATGGCTTCTTTAAGCCTCCATGCAGGGATACCCAAGACATATGTCTAGCCCCAGTAGCTTTCTTCAGCCACAGAGGGAGAGTCTATAACTCCATTCTTCTATCTTTGACTATAAAGCTAGCATCCCATGGCTGAAGCTATCCAGCTCTTTTGCTTGCTGCGGTTGAAACATGGCTTCCTGATACAACTACATCTTTACCAGCTTTTTGTTTTATATGGTTACCTTACTACCAAGCTTGGCTCTTCTGAAACTTGCTCTGTAGATCAGGCTGGCCTTGAATTCAGAGATCTTTCAGCCTCTAGGCATTACAAGTATTAGGATTAAAGGTGTGTACGACTGGAAAAGAGAATGATGCCCTTTTGTCTTCCCTTGTCTCTCACCATCTATTGTCTATGGTATATAGGGAATCTGGCTTCTAGGTCATGAATATGGGAGAGTGTCACAAGCTGCAACACTTGGGAAAGTGGGCCCTGCACCTTACTGTGCAGCTGGGTAGAGCTGGCCCTGGTTGTGGAGTTGTTGGTGAGCTGGCCCCAGAGGCATGAGAGCAGGAGACTCCAAGCTCAGATACTTCTCAGGTCCAGACCCAGGGCTTTGAATTGGCCCCAAAATCTCTCTCATTGATGAGCTGCTGGAGTGCATGGAAGATATCCAAAACTACAGCATCTTGATGACACATGGCAACAGCAGAATATGTGAGAGTAGTCCAAGTGAGGTTCAAGTATTGACAGAGTAGCAGAAGCCAGAGGCCTCATACCAGACCAAGGAGTAATTGCAGTGAACATTTGCAAGCAAAGAAATGTGGGCATAAGGGCATACTGTGGGACATACTGTGGCATACTATAGTTTCCACAATGAGATTTTTTTTCTTCTCTGTTGTGGTAGAGATTGTAGGGGTAGAGTGTGGGTACCAGGAGAGGGAGAGATGAGTGGAATTGGGGTATATGATATAAAATTCACAAGAACCAATAAAAAGTTGTTTTGTTTTTTTAAACTAAATCTGGCCCTAATTTTTTCTTTAATTTCTTTTCACCTTTCTTTATTTTTACTTTATTTTTTTTTTACAAGTTGGAAGCTTAGCTGGGTGGGGTCTTGCACTGAGGTCACCACTCTCATTATTCCACTTAGCATCAGGCTCTTTTTGTAATCTGTTCACAATTCCTGGTACTCTATTTCTCCTCCAATTGTTCCTTTTGTATTATTGTTTACTTGCTCCTTTTCATTATAGATCTGCATAAGACTGGCAACTAATAGTCAAACAAAATAGATAGTGCTTGGTTGTTTTGAAATGACTTCTGCTGAAGCTGTTAATCCATCACCCTTCAATTTTGTCTCAGGAAAATATTTTAGACAAAGGCAGAAAACAGTCAAAATATCACAAGGATGATATCTAGACCACAAATTAATATTCTTCTCCTCTGAAACCTCTGAGTTTGGCCCCCTCACCACTGATATCTTCCATGGTTCTATTAGTATGACCCAGTAACCCCACTCAAAGCATCCTGTTTTTCTAAAGTCTCAAAATCTACATTTCTCCAAACAAAAGCATGATCAGGTCTATCACAGCAATACTCTGGTACCAAATTCTGCCAAGTGCTGTGAAGAAACACCATGATCACAGAAAACATTCACTTGGGGTTGGCTTACAGTTCAGAGGTTTTGTATATTATCAGCATGGTAGGAATTATGCTGGCACACAGGCCAGCATGGTATTGGAGAGCTGCTGAGAGTTCTATATCTGGATCTCCAGGCATCAGGATGAGAGAGGCAAAACCCTTGGCCTGGCTTGAGCTAAAACCTCAAAGCAACCCCCTCAGTGGTACACTACCTTCCACAGGGCCACACCTCCAATAATGCCACTCTTTCTCTAAGACAATGGAGGAAGGGGTTCATTCAAATCACCACACATAGCTCCATGGTATGAAGAATCTGGAACTATGAACCAGAATAGCTTCCAGAATCCAGGACCCAGCCTTTAGGATTCCTTAGAATACATATATTTTCTCTGTTAGCTAGTTAATTAATTGAAATATCTTACAGCATCAGTGACAGGTTCTTTAGAAACAAAAGTAGAAAAGAACCAAAATGTATAATGAAAATAGGTAGAATGTTGGATGACCCTACATTCTGTGGAGAAAGATAAAGTGGAAATTAAGGAGTAGAGAATCCTATAATGTATAGTGTTTTAATTATAGTAATCAGAAAAGAACTTGAAACAGGAAGGGGAGAGCTACACTGGGGATGAAGACAGAGGTGGAGGGAAGAGGTGGGGGTAGGGACAATTAAGATATGTTGAGCACATTTATGAAATTCCCAAAGACTAAAAAATAAAAGATAAAAAGTTGACATTTAGGCAAACTATGTTTTAGTTAGAGTTTTACTGCTGTGAACAGACACCATGACCAAGGCAAGTTTTATAAAGGACAACATTTAATTGGGGCTGACTTGCATGTTCAGAGGTTATCGTCAAGGCAGGAACATTGTAGGCAGCTGCTTGGATGATAAAATCCAAGATGGCGCCAGTTCCCGATACACTGTAGCAATAGACAATTCCACTGTGCATGCGTCCCTCCCGAGCGGGTGTATGCTGCGCATGTGCCTCTCCCAAGCAGGTGTATGCTAATGAGGGTCTGCCCGAGAACCAATCCAGGAGGACTTGACAGCTCAGGCTTGGGTATATAAGGAGCTCTCTCCAGGCAGTCAGGGCCATTCCACCCCACTCCACAGAAACAAGAGCAGCCACGCCACTCCACAGAAGCAAGCAGACCTGCAGCACCTAGGAAGAAGAGGAAGAAGAAGAAGCAGCAACACCAAGAAGAGCCGAGACACCAAGAAGAGCCGTGATATCTAGAAGAGTTGTAACATTTAAGAACCTAGGAGAGCTGTAATACCTAGGTACCTTAAAGAGCTGTAACACCTAGGTACCTAGGAGAGCTGTAACACAAAGGAAAATTTCCTGAGTAAACCGTCGAGAGAAGAAGTCTCGGTGTTCTGTCATCATTGCTGCTGGTGGGCAGCAGAGGCGCGGAACACAGAACATGGCAGCTTCCAGGCAGGAATGGTACCGGAGGAGTTGAGAGTTCTATATCTTCATTTGAAGGCTGCTAGCAGAATACCAACTTCCAGGCAGCTAGGACACTGAACAGTGACACACTTCCTAATTGTGTCACTCCCTGGGTCAAACAAATACAAGCCATCACAAAATCCAAACGAGGTAAGTTACCTTTCTTCCTCTCCTTCTTCTTCTTCTTCTT
>NW_022196913.1:103719736-103726038 GCF_008632895.1 Mastomys coucha | reverse complement strand
AGTGCTAGGATTAAAGGCGTGCGCCACCACTGCCCGGCTATTACCTTTCTTCTTAATGTGACAAAAAAGCAATATAAGGAAGGAAGGTTTATTAGACAAGGGGAACCTGTGCTGGGGAGTAACCCATGCAAAGCTTCTGAGTATCAAGTTTGAACCTCAGTGACAAAGCCAAGGAGACTAGATGGGAAGAAAAAAGGAGGTGATCAGTCTACAGAAAATTAGACCCCAGAAAAATTTCTAAGAATTTCTACCCTATTAACACATTCTGGAACTTGGGAGATAAGCACAGGATGAATTTAGGACCCACTGGGCTCACTGGATCTACTGTGGGTCAGACATGGGCTGAAACTCCACCAATCACCTGATCTCCATAAGCCCCTTACTGGAGGGCCATGACAGTCATTAGGGTCTCCCAGAATTGGTGTCAAATCAGAGCTAATGTCTAGTAGCTCCACCTGATTATTGCCTTTACCTGAGTGTATGGTTGCCCCAATAAATGACCTTAGGTTCCCTTTGGGAAAGAGGTTACTAGTGAAATTTCAGTAACATAGCATAGCCCTTCCAAAATGGGAGCTGGTCTTCCCCTCGTTCAAGGGTAGAAATTAGTTGACGGATGTTCTAATGTATTTTCTGTTGTTGTGATAAAACACTCATGACTCTTTGGTGAGAAAGCAGCTTTACTTCCTTTTATAAGCCTTAGGTTATAATCTACCACTGAGGAAAGACAGGAGTAACTCAAGGCAGGAATCTGGAAGCAGGAACCAAAGCAGAATCTTGACGGAATGTTATTTACAGGTTTGCTCCTTGTGGCTTGCTCAGCTTTCTCCCCACCCCCTCTCTCTCACTCTTTCTTTCTTTCCTTCTTTCTCTCTTTTTCTTCATTTCTTCTCTCTTTCTTTCTCTCTTTCTCTTTTTGTTTGTTCATTTGTCCCTATTTCTTTCTTTCCTTCTTTCTCTCTCTTTATTTCTTCTCTTTCTTTTTCTCTTTCTTTTTGTTTGTTCATTTGTCCCTCTTTCGTTCTTTTTTCTTTCTTTCCTTCTTTCTCTTTTTCTTCATTTCTTCTCTTTCTCTTTTTGTTTGTTCATTTGTCCCTCTTTCTTTCTTCCTTTCCTTCTTTCTCTTTTTATTTTTTCTCTCTTTCTTGCTCTCTTTCTCTTTTTGTTTGTTCATTTGTCCCTCTTCCTTCCTTCCTTCCTTCCTTTCTTTCTTTCTTTCTTTCTTTCTTTCTTTCTTTCTTTCTTTCTTTCCTTCTTCCTCTCTTTTTCTTTCTTTCTTTTTCTCTTTTTGTTTGCTAATTTTTTCTTTCTTTCTTTCTTTCTTTCTTTCTTTCTTTCTTTCTTTCTTCCTTTCTCCCTTTCTCTCTCTCTTTTTCTTTCTTTTTTTCTTTCTTTCTTTCTTCTTTCCTTCCTTCCTTCCTTTCTTTTATTACTCATTTTATTTTGTTTACATTTCGAATGATATCTCCTTCCTGGTTTCCCCTCCATAAATCCCCCATCCACTCCCCCTCTTCTGCCTCCCCTTTGCCTCTCTGAGGGTGTTTCTCCACCCACTCACCTACTCCCATCTTACTGCTCTAGCATCCCCCTACACTGGTGTATCAAGCCTCCACAGATCCAAGAGCCTCCCCTCCCACTGATATCAGATAAAGCCGTTCTCTGCTGCATATGTATCTAGAGCCATGAATCCCTCTAATTATACTGTTTAGTGTGTGGTTTACTTTCTGGGAGCTCTGGGTGATCCAGTTAGTTGATATTGTTCTTCCTATGGGTTGCAATCCCCTTCAGCAAATTCATTCTCTCCCAAGCTCTTCCATTGGAGTCCCCCAGGCTCAGTCCCATGGTTGGGTGTGAGTATCTGAATCTATATTGGTCAGGTTTTTCTTTCAGCTTGCTTTCTTATATAATCCAGGACCATCTGCTCAGGGTGGTACCATCTCCCCCTGGGATGGGTACTTTCCATTTCAGTCATTATGAAAATATCCCACAGACTTATATACAGAGCAATTTGATAAAGACTTCTCTCCGTCTTCAATTTCTATTCTCATTTCCCAGGTGATTATAATTTGTGTCAAATTCACAAAACTATCCAGGAAAATGGGATATGATTCTGTTACTATGATTCAAGGTAGCCTCTGATTCATTTTTTTTTCTTCCTGTTTGGCAGAGACAGTGGGAACTCTCTTTGCATTCTAGGATCAGATAGGTTCAGCTGTATCAGGCTGTTATGTATGTACATACATCCTTATGTAACAGGCCCAAGATACCATGTTTGGGGCACCATTCTGGCCTTAGAACCCAGCACATAGGTCCCAACACCTGCCAAAAACAAAACAAAGTGCTAATTTTTCAAAGACCTAGTCCATAGTTCCAGGACTTAGGCAAATACTTAAATATACTAACCTTGCTTTTTGGCTTCTGTAGTTTCACTTCTCACTAACTATTCTTGCTAACTGAAGTGTGCCAACCAGGATATGGCTTTTGTGCATAAAAGACCAAGAATCAGTATGATTTAGGCAAGTTCTCCACACAGCCAGAGGCAGGCTTTCTGTTCATCTTTAAGAGTGCCCACATATGTTCTCTGCTGGAGTTACCTTGAAACACTTCCATTCCAAGGTGGTGGGAATAGTGGTGGTGGTAAGAGGGTGGATATAATACAAGCAGCTCAGCAGGGGATCGCACCTCACCAGAGTCTTGGCTGATACCCCTGAATATATCCAATAACCCCTACAACTGAAGACTTACTCCTTTTCTCTTTCTGCTTGTTTAAAAGCTCATCTCAGACGCCTCTGACTGTTCCCAGGCATTATGTATATTATGGCTTGTGCAGGAGATGTCTAAAAAAGTGTACAAGTTGAAGCTTGGTTCTCACCTCGAGGGGCAGCTTTGGTGAGTGATGAGATTTTTGAAGTCTCCCGTTTTCATCTGTGCTTTAATGGATGGATTAGTAGTCCAATCCCTTGTTGTAAGGGAGGTGGGACCTAGTTGTGGGGAGAGCAGGCTCATTGAGGAGTGATTTGGAAGGGCAAACCTTGTTCTTGGTCTCTTTGTCTCCTCCACTTTCCAGCCACACTGAGTTATCCTTTTCTGCTCTACTATACTTCCATCACCATAATGCCACTTGAGACCCAAGGGTGAACAAAAGAAACCCTCCTTCTTTTGAATTGTTTCTTTAGGGTATTTGTCAGAGATAAAAATCTAGACAGAATGGGGTGTGTTCTTATGAGCACTTCAGTCTGCTTCTTATACACTCCTGACTACTGGTGGCACCCTGTCTGTTGGTCTGGACCCTCTCATATCAGACCTTGAGAAAGTGCCACATCTAAGTCCCTTAGTACCCAGCTTGTAACTTACCTCCATAGTTAGCCATCATCTGTCTTGAATCTTGAATGCTCTGCCTTGAAGTTAACTGAAGGCACACTTAGTGCCCTCTTTGGCAGAGCAGTGCCACCAGCACCTTGCAATTCTAGGCTTACAGTTGTTGTTCAGCTGTTATTTTCACGTTTTGAATTCTTTTTAACTGTGACATTTCACAAATTTACTCCTGTGCTCTGATGTCTTTCTTTGCCTTCATAATAGAATTTTTAAAAAAGACATTTAGATTGTATGTGTGCCTCCTCTACTTCTTTTGACACGTTCCTGTATCTAATAAAGCACATAGCTCTATTTTTCGTGAATGACTTGTTTAAGGTAACAGCATCTATTCTGAGGAAACAGGCCCAGGGGAAGTGCTTGCTGCTGACCAAAAGATGGCGCTGCAGGCGAGGCATGCAGACCATAGTATTTTCTTCCACTTTACTGTGTAGAGGAATGAAGCCTTTTATAGTAGATTATTTGCTTTCTCTCTCCGTAGGTGGTGCTGTGACTGTTGATCAGGGATTGAAAGAATCTGC
The DNA here is from genome assembly GCF_008632895.1 of Mastomys coucha. Lineage (NCBI taxonomy): Eukaryota > Metazoa > Chordata > Mammalia > Rodentia > Muridae > Mastomys > Mastomys coucha. The sequence goes on along the minus strand of NW_022196913.1, from coordinate 103,722,148 downwards.
AAATTCCAGTGTTGGGGCTGAGAAATATTTAAGTATATGCTGCTCTCCAGCCAGGAAAAAAAGTATTTCTGAGAATTAGAATATAAATAAACCTAATGTTCTCTAGCAACAAAGCCTTCTGACTCCATTACAGGCAGAAAGCGGCAGGTCACACTCATGAATTGCAAGAATAAACTTACTGTCTGATTTAGCAAGCATCTTCCAGACCTGCTGTTTTCAGCCAAAACTCATGAGTCTGCAAAGAAACCACCTAAGATTGGACACTCTAGGCTTTAACTGCAGCCCCATAAAAAGGGGTTTGTTAGTTGGGATGACTCTCTGCTTGTTTTTTGTGGGTGTATGGGTGGCCTTCTGTGACAGCCTTTGACCACCAATACTGTAGAATGCATCATTTGACCTTTCTGGCTAGAGGGGCAAGCACTCTCTTCCTCATTTTACTACCTCTTACTCCTGCACTACCCTGGCCAATAAGGAGTGAGAATTCCTCAGCAAAGGAAAGGGAAGCTCTGATTCTTTAGACTTTAGTTCCAAACTCCATGCTTCTAGTGACACATTCCTCAAGGTTCTTTGATAGAGAGACCTACATGTCCTGAAGAGTTTACAAGATCTACATATTATGTTCGATTCTTTCTGGCAAACATCTTTAATCTTTCTTGCAGTGTGGTGCACTCATTATCAATATCTCTACTTGAGTAGAGGGAATGGGTTATATATGAAGTGGCCCTTCCAAAGGCTCATTCGTTGGAGGCTTGGTTTTCATATGCTGACACTATTAAGAAGCGATTAATCATGAGAGCATTAACTTCATCAATTCACTGGTGAGTTTACAATTGAAAAGGCTATTAGAAGGCAGAGCCTAATTGGAGGAAGTGGGTCATGGGATACTCCCTGAAAGGGGTTTTCTTGTCTCTGGTCTCTTCTCACCTCTCTTTGCTTCCTGACAGCCATGAGATGAATACATTTGCTCTATCATACATTTATACCACGATGTTTCAGCCTATCATAGCCCATAAACAATGAGACCAATAGCCATGAGCTGAAATCATGACTCAAAACACACTACTTTTTTTTAAAGTTGTTTATGTACTATATTTTGTCACAGTGGTAAGAAATTACTAATGGAGAGATTTAAGGTAATTTGTTTTAAGACCAACAGTAGAAAACAGTATAGTCAGAATAAGGATTCTGACTAGCATCTTATTTTTCCCTATTATACATGTCAAATTAATCTCACCACCCTCTGGTCCTACAGAACTTAAACATTCATTTTCACTGTGGGGCTTATTATGTAGCTTCCTCCAGAGCCCCTTTTAACTATACTTTAGTGTAGTTAGGATTTCAGTTCATACCTTGTATTTGCACCTTGTTTATTTAAAATATGGTCTTCAAAATTAGGCTCCTTTGAGAAGTGTTTTATGTATCAAGTGCTTTTTCTTGCAGTTTCTGCAGGGCTTACAGTATCATGCGTAATTGACTCCACAACATCATCTTGATTTTTCATTTCCAGTTTTCCCAAAACATAAAATGAATGACTTCCTCTGTTCCACTTGGCTATGAGTCAAGAGGTTGTACTTCATTGGCAGTATGCCTCAGTACAGTAGTCCTTACCCTTCCTAATGCTGGGACCCTTTAATACGGTTCCTTATGTTGTGGTGACCCCTGGCCATAAACGCATTTTTGTTGCTGCTTTATCACTGTAATTTTGTGACTGTTATCAATAATAAATGTCTATGTTTTTCTATTTGTCTTAGGTGACCAGAACTTGGTAGAAAGAAAAAAAGTCCTCACCTTTAATTTGTGAAAAAATGTGATGGGGTAAAAAAGTGTAAGATTCAAGACACTGGGTGGCACTGTTTCCCTTCCAAGAGGACACCCATTTAGAAGGACCATTCCAAGATTGCTAAAACCTTAACTTGAGCCCTGGTGAAATTATGTATGCCTGGTGGGACAAAGGTGACTCACTGACATGAGAGCATCTCCTTCTCAGTCTTGATGGAATGAATGATGTCCCTGTGGCCTTTTCTAGGAAGATCTAACATACTTGCAGCTTTCAATTGATCTCAACATTATTGTCCATGCTATATAAATATTTGCTGCTTTCTTGATGATAGTCTCTTTTTTTGTAGGTTAGGATCACATGTATCTTTTTTTTCCTCTTTTCTCTCTTTTCCCTCGTGAATTCTTAAATTATTGTTAAGGAGCCCTCTTGGTTCACTCCGGTATACTTCTGCCTTTCTACCATGGTCCTGAGTCTTTCCTCTATCTTAGATTCTGTCCTCCAAAGCACATTCCTGGAAGTCAATAATCAATCAGTAGCAAAGATAATGATGAAAATCTGGAGCAAGTGTAGAGGCTATCCAGATGAGCGTGTAGAGGCTATCCAGATGAGCGTGTAGAGGCTATCCAGATGAG
>NW_022196913.1:103717614-103719693 GCF_008632895.1 Mastomys coucha | reverse complement strand
TGTAGAGGCTATCCAGATGAGCGTGTAGAGGCTATCCAGATGAGCGTGTAGAGGCTATCCAGATGAGCCAGTGCAAGGTGATCCCAACACTGTTGGGAGGGATAGATGACTTCTCCACAGGACTGTGTGGAGCTGGGCCATACTACATACATTGAGAACCCTTTATTTATTCTAAGATCCTTTTTATTCCAAAATTGATTCTTGGACTTTGGTAGCCTGACCTAAGATTGTGAAATTAAGTAGTAAAACTTCTAGTGATCCAAATTTTAATGCTTCCCCCCACGGCCATCCTATCACTTATTATTTTCTCATCCAGTATTTTTTTTGGGGGGGGTATTTGCTATCTATGCTGCTGCTAGGCTAAACCCTTAACTATTACAGTCAGAAAAATACTACATCTCAGGGTGGGAAGGGGCTGTGCTTTAATGACAGGAGGGAAGGAAAGCAGACAGTGAACAGTCAGAAAACAATTTAACTTGCCAAGTGGTCATGTCATTCTGGTGTGTGTATGTCTATACGTTCCTGTTATGCGTGCGTTGCCTTGGGTGGGTGTCAAGATAAACACAGGTAAGCTAGGCACTTGCATCATAATCATACAGTTACCAGCTTCTTTAATATCATGATTCCTTTTGTTCACCTGCTTCCTATGCCTTTCCTTTCCTTCCTTCCAGAGGGTTAGAATAATACTGCAGTTCTGCGGCAGTGGCTAGGCATTTTCTTCACAGCCTTATGGTGTGAAGTGGAGGTAAAAATAGTGGGCAGTGTGGCCCTGCAGCAGGCTGTTTGGCTCAACTGCTCCTAAAAAGGAACTCTGACATCGCTCATTAGAAGCAGTCTCCCTGATGTGCCTGAGCTTATCTCTATCCCCCCTTTCCACTTTCTGCTTTAGAATCAAGCAGAAAAAAAATTCTGAGAATTTCTACCAGTGGATTCTCATTAAGATTGCAGTATGCTTTCCAAACATAGTTCCTCAGAAGTGACCGAGGTAGAGGGAGGAAAGTGAGGCCAAGGGCATTTCTGGGAAAGGAAATAAATACATTAGAACAGGGCAGTGCAGTTAACAGAAGAAAGGCCAGAGGCATACCAGTGGAAGGAGAGAAAATGAGATTCATGGGGGCTCAAAATTAGGAAGGTGCTTATGGTGCTAATTGGACAATGATGGGGATGTTTGACTGCTTTCAATATGCATGAGGATGAGCTATTTGATAGATGGAGAATACCAGAGTGATAGTGGAGTGTGAGTTGGACAAGGACAAGCCAAAAGAAGAGAGCACACATTGGAAGCATTGCCAAGAATGTGATGATCACAGTTACCCAGTTCTACTGGGTCAATAGAAAATATTAGGAACCAATGAGTGCCAGACACTGCTCAACTCATACAGCTCTACAAAACATCTCATAAGGCAGGCACTATTAAATTTTTTTTTCTTATCAATGTGGATGAAGTTTTGGAGATGCCAAATAAAGCTCACCCATTCACAGTTAGGAAATGGGTATCACTGTTAGTTATTTGTGGGACTTCAAACCAGGGAGCTGGTAATCATTCAGTAGTACATGTTCTTCACTGTCTCTCAGTGTTAGAGCGGGGAGGGCACAGATTTTAGAAAGTGTGTCAGATAGACAGCACAGAGTAACAAAATCTGGTAGATTCCATTGTAGAGTACTGATATCCCATGGACAATATCCTATCTTTATGATGCTAACTGAAGATGGAGCAGTAATCTGTACTATCCTTTAGTTTCTCCCCAGTGCAGGATGAACTCATCTGCCATGCCATCTCAACCCTTTTTCTTACAATCTGTGACAGGCTTTCTGCTTCTCCTTACCACTAGACGTCTGTGTTAGGCCATGCTTCTGAATTTTGTTCCTGGAGGTGCAGTAGTTTGAATAAGAATGTCCCCCATAGGTTCATATGTTTGAGAGCTTTGTCATCAGGGAGTGGAACTCTTTGAGAAGAATTACGATTGTGGTCTTGTTGTAGTAGGTGTGGCCTTGTTGAAGAAGTGTGTTTTACTGGAGGTGAGTGGGCTTTGAGGTTTCAAAAGCCCATGCCAGGTCTAGTCTCTCTCTCTCTCTCTC
>NW_022196913.1:103690739-103717604 GCF_008632895.1 Mastomys coucha | reverse complement strand
CTCTCTCTCTCTCTCTCTCTCTCTCTCTCTCTCTCCTACTACATGTACATCAGATGTAAGCTCTAAGCCCTATTCCTTCCTGCTTGCTTCTTTGTTTCTTGCCATGATGATTGTGGGCTGATCCTCTAAGGAGACTCTTTTTTACTTACAGGAAGTGTTCCTTTCTGGGTTTGCTCTTTTCTGTCTGCATTGTGCAGACTTAGATTTCTACAAACAGGTTTCTCAGCTGTCATGCTGACTGTGTTCCTTTGGAGGATGGAGAGCAACTCAGTTACAATTATGTTGGCAACAACATACCCCTTGATGATAACAATCATCTGGTTATACTAACCAGCTTTCAGGAATTCATACAGAGTGCCATGAACATGACTTCTTTCTGGTATATGAGCCCTTGACTTGGGTGACTCAGCCAGCTGAAGGCTGAATCATCTGGAGGTGTCTTCATTCACAAGTGTGACTCAGCAGCTGTGGTGAGCTGAGGCTGTCAACTGGTCATCTCTGTGGCTATGCCTATCAGTTTAGTGGCTGGGTTCTAAAAGAAGCATCCAAGGACAAGGAGAAAACCTGCATTTTCACAACCCAACTGAGAGCTAAGAAATTGAGCTCAGTATCCTCTTGTGAACCTTTCTGTGGTAGGAATAGCTTGTGCGTCACAAAGAAGCCTTTCATTGTAAAGCTCATATAAGCAACAGATACTGAGAAACATACTGATGGGTCATAAAGAAGTTACCATATGTCATAATGGTAAGTGTTCTTCCTTTAAAGAACACATATACAAACCCAAACAGAAAATGATTGAGCTTTGTACAGTATGCTCTCTCTCTCTCTCTGTGTGTGTGTGTGTGTGTGTGAGAGAGAGAGAGAGAGAGAGAGAAAGAGAGAGAGAGAGGAGGGAGAGGGAGAAGGAGAGGGAGAGGGAGAGGGAGAGGGAGAGAAATAGATAGATCAACTTGCAGAGTCAATTCTTCTACCATATGGGACCTGGGGATTGAACTCAGATTGCCAGACTTAGAAGCAAGTGCATTTACCCACTGAGCCTACTCACCATCTCTTTCACTCTATTTTTAAGTCAGGTTGTCTTTGAATAACTGAGTTTGAAGAGTTGGTGAGGCATTTTAGTTTCTCCTCATTTTGCTAGGTATATGGTTTACCAATGTTTCTTCCCATTTGATGGCCTTTTTTCACTTCCTAGTTCTCTTTTGAAATACAAAGATTTGCTTTGTTAAAGTCTAATGTACTTATTATTATTATTATTATTATTATTATTATTATTCATATCTAAAAGAATCATTGGAAAATGTGAGGTTATGAAGCCTTGCCCTTTTGTTTTCTCCTGAGAGTCAGCTTCAGCTCCTATGTTCAGGTATTTGATCCATATTCAGTTGGCTTTTTTGGAGTACATGGCTGGGATGCCACTGTCCTCTTTGTGAATGTGGCATCTCCTTGTCAGAATTGGTTGCCCAACATATCCTTCTTCTATCATTCAGTTGTGTGGGCTATCCTTGTCAAAAACTAACTGACAGGGAAGGTAAAGGTTCATTTCTATGCACTCTCATTTTTTTAATTCAAATATTTTTATTAATTTATTTATTCACTTTACATCCTCCCCCCCCCCATAGGCACATCAAGTCACTGCAGGACTAGATGCATCCTCTCCCACTGGGGCCAGACATAGGGGAACAGGATCCACAGACAGGCAACAGATTCAGGGATAGTCTTGCTTTTATTGTTGGGAGAACCGCATGAAGACCAAGCTGCATATAAGCTACATGTAGACAAGAGGTTTAGGTCCAACCTGCATTTACTCTTTGGCTGGTGATTCAGTTTCTGGGAGCCCCTAAGGATTCAGGTTAGTTGATTATGTTGGTCTTTTCGTGGAGTTCCTATTCCCCCCAGGTTGCTTAATCCTTCTCTCATGTCTCCCACAAGACTCCCTGAGCACCATTTAATGTTTAGGCATGGGTCTTTGTATGTGTTTCCATTGGCTGCTAGATGGAGCCTCTGAGAGTACAGTTATGTTAGACTTTTATTGGCAAGAATAACAGAGTATCATTAATAGTGTCATGAATTGGTTCCTGCCTGTGAGGTGGGTCTCAATTTTGGCCAGTAATTTGGCCATTCACTCTGTCTCTGCTCTATCTTTGTCCCTGCATGTCTTGAAGGCAAGACACATTTTGACTTGAAGGTTTTGTAGGTGGGGTAGTTGTCCTTATCCTCCCTATCCTCCCTCTGGTAATCCTACCTAGCTACAGAAAGTGGCTGCTACAAGATTCATATCCAGCACTGCTAAAATTCTCTGCTAGAGTCAACCCCAGAGCACCCAGCGCCTCCCCCAATCACTTATCACAAGTCTCTGGCATATCCTAGGGATATACTCCACCCTGCCACAGTTTCTGTTCAGTCTTCCCTTCTCTTCCTATACATGACTTCCCTTCCCCTCTCCCTCCTTTTTCTCTCTTCCCCTCTCCCTTACCCCCTCTACTCTCACCCAGTTCCTTCCCTTTATCCACCTCCAATATCCATCTTATTTCCCCTTCTGAGAAGGATTCAAACATCCTCCCTTGGATACCTTTCTTGTTATTTGACTTCTTTGGTATTGTAGATTGTAGCATGGCTATCCTGTATTTTATGGCTAATAGCCACTGTACTGGCTGGTTTTGTGTGTCAACTTGACACAGGAGTTATCACAGAGAAGGGAGTTTCAGTTGAGGAAGTGCCTCCATGAGATCCAGCTGTGGGGCATTTTCTCAATTAGTGATCAATGGGGGTAGGGTCCCTTGTGGGTGGTGCCATCCCTGGGCTGGAAATCTTGGGTTCTATAATAGAGCAGGCTGAGCAAGCCAGGAGGAGCAAGCCAGTAAGAAACATCCCTCCATGGCGTCTGCATCAGCTCCTGCTTCCTGACCTGCCTGAGTTCCAGTCCTGACTTCCTCTGGTGATCAACAGCAATGTGGAAGTGCAAGCTCAATATACCCTTTCCTCCCCAACTTGCTTCTTGGTTATGATGTTTGTGCAGGAATAGAAACCCCGACTAATACAGCCACTTATAAGTGAGTACATGCCATGCATGTTCTTTTAGGTCTGGTTACTTTACTCAGGATGATATTATCTAGTTCTACCCATTTGCCTGCAAAATTCATGGTGTCCTTGTTTTTAATAGCTGAGTAGTAGTCTACTCTGCAGATGAACCATGTTTCCTTTATCCATTCTTCAGTTGAGGGACGTCCAGGCTGTTTCCAGTTTCTGGCTGTTATAAATAAAGCTATGAATATCATCAAGAAAGTGTCATTGTGGGCTGGTGGATCATCTTTTGGATATATGCCCAGGAGTGGTATAGCTGGCTCTTGAGGTAGAACTATTTCCATTTTTCTGAGAAGCTGTCAGATTGATTTCCAGGGTGGTTGTATAAGTTTGCACTCCCACCAGCAATGGAAGAGTGCTTCCCTTGCCCCACATCCTCACCAGCATGTGCTGTCTGTTGAGTTTTTTTTTAATCACTTTTTACACCCATTCTGATTGGTGTAAGGTGGAATTTTAAAGTCACTTTTTCATGCATCTCCATGATAACTAAGAATGTCCAACATTTCTTAAAGTGTTTCTCAGTCATTCAAGATTCCTCTGTTGAGAACTCTTTATTTAGCTCTGTACCCCACTTTTTAATTGAGTTATTTTGGTTGTTGGTATCTAACTTTGAGTTCCTTATACATTTTGAATATTGGCCTTCTGTCAGATGTAGGGTTGATGAAGATCTTTTCCCAATCTATAGGCTTTTACTTTATTCTATTGAGAACAGAACATTAATGGCTCAGGCGCTAGGCTCAACAATTAATAAATTGGATCTCGTGAACCTGAAAAGCTTCTGTAAGTACTCTCACATCTATCCTGCTGATTTGCACATCTGTCCTTCACATGCCAATTACTATTCGAAAGACTTGAGAAAAGGTGGCTGTACAGAAGGGAGATACAAAACACAGTAGAACAATATGGAAGGGAAATTATAGAGGTGAAAAATCACAATAGAGAATGAGTGAGAGGAGGTGAGAGATGAGAGATGAGAATTCAGTGGTCATCAGGGGAGTCAATTAAAGTAAAATATGTTTGAGAATCTCATCTGTAAATCTGTTACTTTAAAAACTAATTTAAAACATTAAAAATTGTTTAAAACAGGTCTGAATTTTGTGAATTCATGCATTTTGCTCCTTATGACAACTTTTAGCTGCCTGAAGATGAATGAAGAACAAAAATAAGTCTTGGGCTTATTCAGCTGGTTTCTGGAAGTGGAGGCAAGGTCAGAAAGCAAAACCATAATCAACCTGGAGAACTAATATTTCTGAATTTTACTTTGGAAAACAAAATATTAATAATGTGGTGGTTTGTATATGATTGGCCCATGGAGTGGCACTCTTAGAAGGTTTGGCCTTGTTGGAGTAGGGGTGTCATTAAGGGTGTGAGCTTTAAGACACTCATCCTAGCTGCCTGGAAGCCAGTCTTTTCCTAGCAGCCTTCAGATGAAGATGTAGAACTCTCAACTCCTCCTGAACCATGCCTGCCTGGGCCCTGCCATGCCATCTTGATGATAATGGAATGAACCTCTGAACCCATAAGTCAGCCCCAATGAAATGTCCTTATAAGGGTTGCCTTGGTCTTGGTGGCTGTTCACAGCAGTAAAACCCTAAGACAAATAGGTAAGTAGAACGATTAAAAAAAGAAAGAAAATCAGAGAGTGCATAACATGTGTGTTCTTTTGTGATTGGGTTACCTCACTCAGGATGATATTCTCCAGATCCATCTGTTTCCCTAAGAATTTCATAAATTCCTTGCTTTTAATAGCTGAGTAGTACTCCATGGTGTAGATGTACCACATTTTCTGTATCCACTCCTCTGTTGAGGGACATTTTGGTTGCTTTCAGTTTCTGGCTATTATAAATAAAGCTTCTATGAACATAGTGGAGCATGTGCCCTTGTTACATGTTGGAGCATCTTCTGGGTATATGCCCAGGAGTGATATAGCTGAATCCTCTGGTAGAACTATGTCCAATTTCCTGAGGAACCGCCAAACTGATTTCAAGAGTAGTTGTACCAGCTTGCAGTCTCACCAGCAATGAAGGAGTGTTCTTCTTTCTTCACAACCTCAGCAGCATCTGCTGTCACCTGAATTTTTTATCTTTGCCTTTCTGACTGGTGTAAGGTGGAATCTCAGGGTTGCTTTGATTTGCATTTCCCTGATGACTAAGGATGTTGAACATTGTTTAGGTGCTTCTCAGCCATTCAGTATTCATCAGTTGAGACTTCTTTGTTTAGCTCTGTACCCCATTTTTAAATAGGGTTATTTGATTCTCTGGAGTCTAACTTCTTGAGTTCTTTGTATATATTGGATATTAGCTCTCTATCAGATATAGGATTGGTAAAGATCTTTTCCCAATCTGTTAGTTGCCATTTTGTCCTATCTGATTAGTGAATATTAGCCCAGAAGCTCAGAATACCCAAAATACAATCCACAAACCACAGGAAACTCAAGAAGAAGGAAGACCAAAGTGTGGATACTTTGTTCCTTCTTAAAAGGGGGAACAAAATACCCATGGAAGGAGTTGCAGAGACAAACTATGGAGCAGAGACTGAAGGAAGGACAATACAGAGACTGCTTCACCTGGGAATCCTTCCCATATTCAGTCATCAAATCTAGATACTATTGTGGATGTCAGCAAGTTTTGGTTGACCAGTGTCTGATATAGCTGTCTCCTGAGAGGCTCTGCCAGTGCCCGACTAATACAGAAGTAGAGGCTCACAACCATCCATTGGACTGAGCAAAAGGTCCCCAATGAAGGAGCCAGGGAAAGGACCTAAGGAGCTGAAGGCTTTGCAGCCTCTTAGGATGAACAATAATATGAACTAGTACCCTCAGAGCTCCCAGGGACTAAACCATCAACCAAAGAATACACATGATGGGACAAATGGCTCTAGCAGCATATGCATAGCAGATGATGGCCTAGTTGGTCATCAATGGGAGGAGAGGTCCTTGTTCTTGTGAAGGTTCTATGCCCCAGTGTAGGGGAATGCCAAGGCCAGGAAGTGGGAGAGAGTAGGTTGGTGAGCAGGGGGATGGGGGAGGGAACAGGTTTTTTTTTTTTTCTGGAGGGGAAACTGGCAAAGGAGATATGATATGTAAATAAAGAAAATATCTAATAAAAAATAAAAATAAAAAAATAATTACCTATTTATAAAAATCTATCTCACCTATTAGGGACTATGAGGTAGGTATTTACTGATAATTGATTGAGGGTGGTAAAGGAATGTGTGTCATAAGGATAGTGTTAAAATTGTCAACCCACAGGTACAAAGTATCTTCCATTATGGCCTCTACATTAGTAATTAATACATATGAAAGGAATTATCTTAGTAATTAATACATATGAAATGAATTCACCTTTATGTGTTATGTCCCACATATTGCCTTCAACAATCTTCACCAGGTCATTGGCTGGCTGAAGCAGGAAGGACAGCATGTAAACTATTGTTCTGTTAACCATAGAGTCAGTAAAACAGATGTTAATCTGCCAGGTAAGACGTTAAGTTGAGTGATACTACTGATATAGAGACAGTGGAAGATAGGTGTGCTATGGAGGACAATTGATGATTGTGGGGAGACAGAGAAAATGGAAAGTTGGTATGACTCTTCAAGAGAAGGATGTATACTAAAGGCTCAAAATAGAGTTCTATACCGCACAAGACGAGCAAGGTCACAAAAGGAAATAACAGATTTCAATAACCAATGTGCAGGCTTCCTTTAATCCAGTTTTAGTAGAATTATCTTGAAGTGGTTCTAGCAAATGCAGAGTAAGAATTGAATTGCCCAGAAGTTTTGACTTTGCCAGGGATAAGTCCACTCTCACTTCTCTTTTTGCATTTCTCTTTCTTTCCCCAGTCTTAATGATGGCAATAAGGAAATGATGCTGTGCTTGAATTAGAGCTTATTTGTGGATTAAAAATGACACATTTCATGGTTCTGTCTTGTACTTACTGGGTCTCACCCTCATCAGTTTCTTCTTGTCCTCAATTTCCTCCTAAATTGATTTCATTTTACTGCACCGATGGCCGATGAAAAAGACTTTGTGCTAGATATAATGTAATATTGTGTCACCTGGAGAACTTTGATAGCATTCTTAAAAGGGGTATATCAGAGAGAATATGCTAAGGCTTACTTCTCAGAGTATAGTTCTTATCAGTAGGACACAGACTCTTAACACCTACAAATTATCATCCTCCCTCTGGCTCTGTGTAGTGCCTTGCAACTCTTAGAAATGTTTAACTGTCACATACTTATGTAGCTAGATCTAGAAGTACAGACATTTGTCATAAGTATTTCTTAATATGCATGTTAGCATACCCATTCTGAAGTTATCAAAAGGGAATGTTCTGTTATATATCACAAAGATACTATGGGACAATAACTATATTTATTAATCTATATTGAAAAATTATGTTCAATCCTAGGTTCTTCTTCATTATTGTGTCTGAAGTAGTGGTAGAGGTCTACTCTCATTTTTGTTATTTTTCAGAAGAGCACACAGAATATCTTCATCTCCAGGGTCCCCTAGTGCTTAATTTAAGCTTTTGTGACCAAGTTCTTGATATAGGAATACATGCATGAGAGATACATGCCTTTTCTAAGCAAGCACTCAAATTTCCCATGGAACTTTCTGTTTGGTTTTTTCTCTTCTACAGAACTTTCAAGACTGATTGCTGAAATCCATTATTTGTAAAATTAATACACATTTAAAAATAAAAGGGAAGAAAATGGCCTAGATAGATCCTGGATATATGAATGACTATGTGGAACAGAATTCTATTTACTATGTTGGATGCTGGGGTATGCATGTAAAGTACAGTATGTGTGGTACAAATCCACAGAGTTGGTTTCTGATTTGATGTTTAATCAATTCTAATATATTTGGTGTTGCTACCTCCTTGTGTTTTTATTATTATAGGAATGAATAAAACATTATGTAATTAATAAGTGGGCAGCTGCTGATTTGAGGGATAGTCTTTTAAACTTAAGCACATGAACAAGATGACCAAACATGAAAGGCATTGAAGTCACCCTGGGTCAGCGGTAGCATATTAGCAGGACTGTCATCACAAAGCCATCAACACTTACGTTCCTTCCTGGCAGTATCTTGGAGTGCAAAATGTGGACCTATCACTTGTTTATTACAATGATAAATAAAGGACCTTGAAGGGGAGTCACCAAGTCCCAAGGAATCTAACACAAAAGGTGTCTCTATTGAATATCTAGCTTTTCTTACAAGTGTTTTACTAATTGAAAGGAATTCATTATCTTTTGGCAGGTAGTTAGTGTTAATAGAGCTTTCTTTTGGAAAATTTCTTGGAGAAAAATGTATATCTTCATGGTCTGAAGGTGGAAAAGAATCTAAATATAAACTGACTTACTAGAACCTGAAGGAAAATGGCAACTATCTCCAAGGGAACTTTTGGCATCTTTTGTGTGTGAGTATCCTAGTTGTAAGAGACTCATTTTTCTTCTAAGTCTTTATCTCATGCTTTTTTAACAGCTCCTCAGCCATTATCGAAGCCTTTCCATAGCTGAAGAAACTTCAGAGGATTAGAAGCTTTACTATTGTGCAACTACATGTTTTCCTCGTAGTTGTGTTAAGTGCTCTTAGCCCTGATTTTTAGGAATTTGCTCGTATGTCTCTTGGTCCCTCCACTAGTCTCCTCTCAGCAATGGAGGACAGTTATCAGATTACCTGCTAGCATACACACTAAGCATTCAAAAACATCTAGTGAATGATCCTCTTTGTTGAAAAGAAATTCTCATTGAGGAAAATCAAGAGCAAAGTCGAAATATATTGTGGTTCAATTTTCCCATCACGCTGTCAGAGAAGGAAAACAGCCTAGTTTGATGCTATTGATTTTGCTCAAAGCCCTGCTGTTTTTCACCCAAAACCCTGTGCTCTTATGGCTGCTTAGGAATTGATTTCTGGAGAGATATTTGGTTTGTTTGTTTGTGTCACAGCATGACATGATGAGGGATCCATAAATGACGTAGTATCATTTCTCTTCTTTTATGGGAATGGATTGTAAATTGCCCCATCATGGATTTTCATCACTTCCTCTGAGTTTCCAAGTGAATCATTTCAAATTATTATATGTTATTGTACTATTCCAATTTGACCTTCAATAGAGTCAACTTTCCTTATTAAAAATATGTTCCACTTAAAACATAAACAAACTTTCCCTGACTACATAAATAACATAATAGTTAAAAATAGCGTTTTCTTAACTCATAGTAGCTTTGGTTAACTGTATAAGATAGTACCCATCAGCATTTTACCATGCATTCAAAAAGAAGTTATGAGGTCACACCCATTTTTGTGGAACTGTAGGTGGTTAATGGGTACTGAGGGAGGAAGTCATATCCTTTAACAGCGAACTAATAAGTTGCCTGTGTTTCAGTAAATACCCCCCATTCATATTCATGTAAACAATCACAAATAAACTCAGTGGGAGAAAAAAACTCCATTTTAAAAAATGTTAACAAAAACATTAATAAAGTAGTATATTTTTTGCTTCTTTCCCATAAACTATTACAAAACTCCCATGTGGTTCATATTTCTCCCCATACAGTATTCTTGGAAGATACTGAGACTGTTTTTGTTCCATGTGTGTGCAAGAGCAAATCCTCTGCACTCCACCATACTCCTGCTTCCCTGTTTTGATGCCCCTTTTGTTGCTGGTCACAAAAGCACCCAAAGCTCACCAAACATTGGTACCCACTATGCTTCTTCACTCGAGAGAGAAGCTAGTTCGGATAGTTCCCTAGGTGGCTGATTTAATTGATATGCTCTATCTATGCTCTGAGCTAATTTAAGACGGGTTATTGCTTTCTCCCCTTTACCTCAGAGACTCCACACTCTGCCATGTTTTTCCTAAAACAATTCTCTCAGGTTTTATTCCAAATCCATTTATCCAGGAATAGGCCACAGAGTCGTTATTAGGCCAGGAACAAGATGAATAGCAGGTAGTAGGCACTATTCAGAATGATCCAGTACATCTATACAAAACCTCATGGCCAAACTCAGTCTGCTCAATGTGACATTATCCCTAAGAGATTCCCAGTTAACCGCAAGGATAGAACTATTGTGGATGTGCTTAAGAGAACACAAATATATCCATTTCATAGGGTAGGCTCTTCTCTATGTTAAACAGTAGAAAAACATCCTTACACTGTATCTTCTAACACTCAGTTCTTTGCTCTGTTTGTATATTATAGGTTGCATTTGTTTTTTCCTCCCTGTGGACTTCTGTTAGTCATATCAACAAAATCCAGTAAGAAGTGATTGAGTGCCTCCAATATGTTAGAAATTTGACAATCCTAAGGATGCAGAGATTAAAAAAGAAAACACTAAAAAACCCAGCAGTCTGTACCCAAGAATTTTAGTATAGGAAGGCCTTGCATATATCCTATGTAGACACAGCTTGCTGTAAGAATACCAACTGGAGGAATGACTGTTATTTCAGGAGTCAGAGAAATCTTTCTGAAAGAAATGATATCCAAGTTCAGAGATGAGGACAAATAGATTCCTTTGCCTTCCCCTGGTAAGTAGGGTCAGAAGGAGCTGCGGAAGGTAGGAAGAACGCTAGACACTAAGACTCTGACACATGATGAGTATGGTGTCTGTGAGGGACTTCAAGTAGCTGCGACTTCTAGGACTGCAAAATGCAAGACTAGGAATGGTAACTCTCAAAGATGTTGTTGACTTTTCAGCCCACTCATGCATGCAGATCTTGTTACTGAGCCTGGGATATGAGGATGACCTGAAGGAATGAGGAGCCTCTAGTCTAAAGCTGTATCCAACCTTCTTTCAACTTCACTGTGCTTTTGTATATGAATGTAACCAAAACCCCAGTGATCCAGGGAAGAATGTTTGATTTCAGGAAAACATGATCAGAAAACCATATGCATATCAGTAAGCACATACTAAACATTAACAGAGGGGTCTTTTCCAGAACTATCTTAGCACAGACCAATTTAAACACAATTACCTGACACATACTATATATTATGTCCAGATATAAATCATGAAAGCAAAGCAGAAGGCTATAGCTAGATTCAGGGTGCATTGACCCGATTAGATTCTATAGCTATGATCTGACATCCAACAAGAATGAACATGTCTCATAAATGGAATATAAATGTTTATCCCAGGAGGCACAGAACCACGTACAAGAACAATCCATGGAACAAAATACACTTGAGGTAAAAGGCCCTTTTCCTTTTTTACAAGTGTCTCTCTCACAGTTTCCTAAGTCCTTGTTCATTATGAGTCATTTCTTTGACTATTATTTGACACTTGTATCCATTTGTGGCTACTAAGGCTTATGATCATATGTTTATATTTAGATTATCTTCCACCTCTATACCACCTCTAGATCTAGACACATGGCCACAGTGTTCAGTCCAAAAAATCGAGAATAGCTACTAATAGAGAAAACAAAATAAAGCAAACAACAAAACTATATACACCAGGAAAGAGTATTGTTCCAGATGTGGTTAACTGATTGTCATTGTAATCTTAAAAATTCCTGAGAAATTCTTTTGTAAGAAACAATTCCTAGGGCTGGAGTTAGGACTCAGCTACTAAGAACATTTGTCACTCTTGAAGAGGACCTGGGTTTGGTTCCCAGCACTCATACTGGGTACTTAACAAGTGAGTATATTTTTAGTTATGGCATATTTAATGCCCTCTTCTGGCTCCCCTGAAACTTTCTCAGCTGTGATACACATAGAAAGAGGCAAGCACACACAAAATACATAAAAGTAAATATAAGTTTTTACAGAATTAAAGAAATGATTCTATAGATATATCTTTTCTACTGTCAAATGAGTTTTTCCTTGCTTTATAAAAAAAGAAAAGAAAATAATATTACATTTTTACATTAACCAAGAAATGTTTGTCCAGGCATTAGTTTGTAGTAGAGACATCCACTTTGCAGAAATTATATGAGAGATGTAGATGAATACAAAAATTGAGGATATTGGGGTGAAGAAATATAAATGTATATATTTTGCTATCCATATTTGTCTCGGTATCTACATTTATAGATATAGACTCAGGTTGTATCTGCTTGAACAGGTTACTATATCCAAGGCATCAACATTCCATGAGAAATGGAGAGGTATCTTTACTATATGTTTATTTTAATGCTGTAAGAAGTCTTTAATTACATACAGTGTTGCTCTCTTTCCGACATCTTGGAGCCTGTGGTTGCCTGCTGGAAATAGGACTTCTAAAAAAGCCAATATTTCTGGCAGGCTGCAGTACAAGGCCATTTTTGATGGCTACAAGCCAGATCTCCAGAATCAAAGAGAGCACACAGCTCTTCTTAAAATTGAAGGTGTTTATGTCTGAGATGAAACTGAGTTCTACTTAGGCAAGAGATGTGCTTACGCGTATAAAGCAAAAAACAATACAGTGACTCCTGGAGGCAAACCAAACAAAACCAGAGTGATCTTGAGAAAATGAACCGGGCCCATGGGAACAGTGGGATGGTTAGTGCCAAATTCTGAAGCAACCTCCCTGCAAAGGCCATTGGACACAGAATCTATGAGATGCTGTATATTTCCTGGTTTTAAACTAATGGAAAGTAAATAAATATAAGAGGAAAAAACCCAAACCAAACAAAATCAACCAACCAACCAAACAAACAAAAAACAATACAACTTCCAGGGGTTGAAGTGATGGCTTAATGGATAAAATGTTTGCCATGCAAGCATGATAATCTGAGTTTGGATCTCAAAACCCACATAAAAAGCTGGGTGTGATGAAATGTGCTTGTAGTATATGTAATGGAGAGGGCTTTGCACTTGTAGTGTGTATGATGGGGAAGGCTTATGTAGACAATTGATTACTTCCTGGTTCAGTGAGAAACCCTGTCTCAAAAAATAAAGCTGAGAGTGACAGACTTCTGGCTTCTACTTAAACACCTATGTATACACACACATACACACACACACACAAACTCACACATGTGTGCACGTGAGCTTTTTACTTTTCTAATTTTTTTGTTTGTGAATTTTATATGTGCATATGTGTTTTGATCAATCTATTTTCTCACTTCTGTTTTTTTCTGTTTTTTTTTTCATCTACTTTCCTTTTCAGTTTAATGTACTCTTTAAAAACCCACAAATCTACATAGTGGTGCCTATATATATATACATGAAAGTAGGGCCATCTGCAGCATGATAGCTTTAAAGGACTCACATTCCTCAAGAAGACTGATGCTATCCACCCACAGAAAATGTCACTGGTCAATAGTTCCTTAGACAGAAATGGACTTCATGAGACCTCTTCTATCCATGTTAAGATTTTAGTCTGATTGATATTGTTCAGATCTTGTACATACAGTCATAGTTGCTATGAGTGCCTGTGTGCATTGGCAGTGCCACACCCTGTACATATTATTGTTACAGATGTCTGTTACTTCTGACTTTTACAGTCTTCACCCACTTCTTGCTTTACAGTACTTCATTTATTCTTCAAATAACTCTCCCTGCCTCCAAGACAGGGTTTCTCTATGTAGCCACAGCTGTCCTGGAACTCACTCTGTAGACCAGTCTGACCTTGAACTCAGAGATCCATCTGTCTCTGTCTCCTTAGTGCTGGAACTAAAGGTGTGTGTCAGCACTGCTTATGCAATGATTCTTGAGTCTTTAGGAAAAGGAACGTGATATAGATATATTGTTTAGAACTAAGTACTTCACAGTATTTTTCTCTCCAGGATACACTGTTGCAAATCTCTGTATAAATATAATCATCTACTACAAAAGGAAGCACCTTTGATTATTGTTGAGAGAATCTTGAATCTGTGGATAAAAGATAAGCACATAGGCAATTTAATGCTATGTTCATTTAGAAGAGTAATAGTATTAAGTGTTCCTGTGGGGCTTATGGCCAATGTAGACATAAGTTCTGGGCCCTATCAGCAGTGCCAAACATGTGTTCTATCTTGTGGACTGGGTTTAATCCAATAAGAAAATGGATGGTTTTTCTCATAACACTGTGCTGTTGTTGTATACCAGTGAGATCATCTTGCCAGGCCAGTCATTGTTATAATGCACAGGGTTCAGAGCTGGTAAGACTGTTGATTGTTTTCCTCCATTGCTATTCCAAACTAAGATGCCTGTAATGCTTTTCTTTTAGGGGCAGGGGTTCCTATGGAACTTGATTGGCCAGCATCTCAAAAAGAAATAAACCATAATTTTTATTTGGGATTTTATTTGATAGCATATGGTGTCTGGGCGAGGAATTGTCCTTATTGTTGGGCAGTTACATGCATATATTTTAGGAAGTATCCAGAGTTGTATGTTTTCAAATGATTTAATGTTTTCAATGATTTAATGTTAGATATCGCTTCCCATATTCTGTGCTCTGCACTCCCATTTCTGACCCCATTTAACCCTTTCTGTCTCATTATCTCCTTTTTCCCTCCATACCATATGCTTTATATTCCACATTCCCATGAACTGCAGCCTCATAGTCCATCACTAGTGTCCTGACTTACCGAAATTATGAAATTTGTAGCTAAATGGATGGAACTGGAAACAGTTCTGGTTATAGTAACCCATATCCAGAAAGACAAGTGTTATATGCAGTCTTTCATATGTGGATGCTGGCTTTGGATATTTAGAGGTGTGTCTTTTAATTGTAGTGCTCTTGGAATTCAGGAAACATACCAGGGAGCATGGAGAGGAAATTGAGAGAAAGGAGATAGAATTCAAACAGTCTGAAGAGGCTACACATTCACAAGAAAACTTGTTTTCTTTTCTATTGTCTGTCTTCAAAAACCTTGCAGTTTTCTCAGAGACAAAGATTTTACACACACAGACACACACACTGTATTTGTGGTATACAATGAAGAGAGAATGAAGGCATTGTGAGATACAATGTAGAAGGGACAGAAAGGTAAAACAGGCAACAAGACATGGTAGAAAGAGAATTAGGCACTTAACTTTCATAGAGAGCTTTGTGACTCAGACAACACTTTTCGGATTCAGAATTGCATTTAATTTTTACAACTTCCAGCAAGGCACCACCCTGGTTCTCTTTACAATGAAGCTCCAGATTCAAAGAAATCAATGGTTTCTACAGTGGAATAGATGACACACTCTGTAATAAGCCCAAAACCCTGCAGAAGTACCTTTCCCATTGTTGTCTCAAGAAAACATCTTTTGAGAAGTATCTGAAAGTATATTTAAGGCAGCATATCCAGAGCTAGAAGTAATTTAACAGATAGAATGTGAAAAGTTGTATTTTTCAGATGAGATATGCAATTACTCAGGTTTCAAATTTCTCCCAGGTCATATTTCTTTATCAAAACAATTATAAGGTTCCATCTTAAACCCCCTCAGAATGGCTAAGATAAAAAACTCAGGATGTAGTACATGCTATTGGAGATATGAAGCTAGCAGAACACTTCTCCATTGATGGTGAGAGTGCAAAGTAATACAACCAGTTTCAAAATCAATTTGGCCCTTTCTCAGAAAACTGAGAATAGTTCTACCTCAAGACTCAGCTATCCACTCCTGGGCATATACCGAAAAGATGCTCCAACATCTCACAAAGACACTTGCTCAACTATGTTCATAGCAGCTTTATTCATAATAGCCAGAAACTGGAAAAACATTGATGTCCCTCAATTGAAGGGTGGACAAAGAAAATGTGGTACATCTGTATAATGGAATATTATTCAGCAATTAAAACCCAAGACATCATGAATTTTGCAGGCAAATGGATGGAAGTTGAGAATATCATCATGAGTGAGGTAACCCAATCCCAAAATGACATGCATCATATGTATTATAAGTGGATAGTAGCCATAAAATACAGGTACCATTACACTCCACAGACCCAAAGAAGCTAAACAAGGAAGGTCAAAGTGAGGAAGTTTGAATCCCATTTATAAGGGAAAACAATATAGTCATAAGGGACAGATGGAGGGAGGAAGAGGGCAGGAGAATGGGGTATTCAGGATCAGGTATGTGGAAGGATATGAGAGATGGCTAGATAGCCATGAAAATGAATGGAAATCTGCAACTGATGGAGGTAAAGAGGTGGTGATATCTCCAGGACAAGACAGAGGGAAGTGCCCAAGAATCAATGGGGGTGAATTTAGCTGTGACTCACCATGAGGGGATATGCAGTCTGAAGAGACCACCAGACAGGAACCCCAGTGGAGTAATATATACACCATCACACCCACCAATCTTTCAACCCAAAATTTATCCTATCTACAAATAGTGCAGGCATAAGTGAGGGAGCAGAGACTGAGGAAATGACCAACCAATAATCAACTGAGCTGACTCAGACAGATGCAGACACCCCCAGCCAAACAGTGATGGAGCTTGGGGACTCTTATGGAAGGATAGAAGGAAAGATTGTTGGTCTAAAAGGAGATAGGAATTCTACCAGAAGACTAACCGTTAATTAACCTGGACCCTTGGGGCTCTAGGAGTCTGAACAACCAAAGAACATACATGGGCTGGACAGAGGCCTCCCTGCTCTTATGTAGCAAATGTGCCGCATGATTTGCACATTTGGAATGGGGGTTATCCCCCAAATCTTTTGCCTGTAAATGGGATATGTTCTTCTAGTTGGACTCCTTTGTCTGGCCTCAGTGGGAGAGGAAGTGTCTAGCCTCACAGAGATATGAAGTCCCAGGATTGTGTATGGGGGGTGATACTCAGGAAGCCCCACCCAGTTAGGAGAAGGGGAGGGAGGATAAGGGAAGTATTATAGGAGGGGATGACCAGGAGGGGGGCAGTGAGCAGTATGTAAAGAGAATAAGTAAAAATAAAATTAAAAAGGGAGAAAGAATTACTTCACAGAATGATTGTGAAGAGAAAATGAACTGGTATTTGACAAAATATGTTTCTTGAGTGGTAATGAGAATGGACTTCTCAACCAAAATTTACAAAATTTTACTCAAGATAGACAGTGGTAATGAAGTCAAGTTTTTGTGTGGAAGTGTAGACAAATATGTCTCAACTCCCAACGTGTTGTTTAGCTGGAAGAAAAGGAAAATTTACTTCATACTTCTGGTTAAAATAAGTATATGTGTTCTTGGGTGAGTTCCATTCCATTTCCATCCATCTTGTGGAATGTTGATATTGCTGCCATCTTAAGGTTTTACATCCATCTGACACACCTGACATTTCCTGAGAGCCTTCATGGTGAGCATCATAGGATGCTAAGCTATGGACAGCTACAATCTAAACCTGAGAAGAAAGGAAAGTATAGGGACCAGACAGCACTAAGAAGCCCATAGACAGTGGGTGCAGACATCTTTCTTAAGCTTATTAAGTTGTAGCTCAAACTGAAGTGTCTCTTCAGCCATTGTCCCTCTCACAATCTTACTCTGTCCATATGGTGAAGGGATGGAGGGGTCTTTGGCACTCTCAATTATATTGAATATGAAGTGAGTGTTACCTCCAAATCAATGAGGTTTGTGGTGTGTGTGTGTATGTGTGTGTGTATGTGTGTGTGTGTGTGTGTGTATGTGTGTGTGTGTTTGTGTGTGTGTGTATGTGTGTATGTATGTGTGTGTGTTTGTGTGTGTGTATGTGTGTGTGTGTTTGTGTGTGTGTGTGTGTGTGTGTGTGTGTCTGTGTGCGTGCGTGCTGGAGTGTCCATTGCTCCTACCACAAGTCCAGGTTGTACAGACTCTGAGAAAACTTGCAGAAGCAGAGGTGATGAAAAAGGGAAGGGTAAGATTCTGCTCAGTGACCCAACCAGTTGATTTGATTGTCTGAGCCCAATGGAGCAGGTGACAAGATCAGAAAAGCATGTTCTGACAGAGGGTAGGTGGAGATATGGGCTTATGCTTTCCCTGCTTGGTTCATAAAAGTATGTGCAAATTCCTCCTCACCCTAGCCAGGCTTTTGTTGTACCAAAAGCGGGGCCTGCTGCTGAGGCCAATGGCTCTCTTTCTCTCCCTGGTGCTGATCTGCAGCTGCATGGTGCATTAGTTAAAAAGGATGCAATGTATGAATGAGATATTTTATTGTAAGAAGGAGAAAAGAGGCTGGTCAAGTAGAGAGACAGAAGGGAGAGGAAAGAGAGGAGAAGAGAAGGAGAGAGAGAGAAAGGAAAGAAAAAAGCAAGAGAACAAGAAGGCAAGAGAAGAGAACAAAGAGCAGGAAAGAGGAGCGAGAGAGCAAGAGAGGGAGAGCAGAGACAAAGAGCAAGAGAGAGTGAGGAAGAGCAAGAGAGTAGGAGAGTGTGGAGGGAACAAATTGTTCCTTATATTGTATGGGGCGTGGCATGTCTGGCTTGTAGTGAGATGACTGGGGATAGGGTCCAGCTAGAATGCTGGGAGCTCAGGGCATTGTCTGCCTGAGAGAGCACACATCTTCTGTAGGGGCAGCTGTGAGGGGTTGTGACTGAAACAGGAACCAAAGACTCAGGAGTTATGGCCAAGCTCCTTCTTCCCCCTGTAAGCAGAAATTGTCTACAGAGGCTCCAGGGCTCAAAGCCAAATACTCTACTGAGCCTAAGTTACCTGAGTAGACCACTGCCCCACACTGCCCCACAGGCTTTAACAGTGAGGATGGATGAACAAGCCACTGTGGCTTTGAGATGAGCCTTGGTTAGTGAGCATTGAGGAAGAATAGTGATGGGAAGAACACAGCCGTGCTTAGCAGTGACATTAGGACAGTTAAATAGACCAACTCTAGGATATTACAATAGAAGCTTTCAATAGCAAGAAGAATTCTCAAAACCTATGCAGAACCTTATAGTTCACTTTCAAGACAGCATTAACTAGTTTCTAGTGACCTTTATATTTTATAAATTATCTTTAAATTTTCAAAATCTCTCATCCTGACATTTCATTCTGTCATTTTTTTTTCAGTTGAGGAAAATGAGCAGAGGATTAAAAATCTTGAAAGTATCACAATGAAAAGACCGAGCTAGGTTTTAAATTCTGGTCAAGGGTGTTTGAACTTGAAGCCTCTATTTTTTCTGTAATCTTCTCATTACAACTGGACATTGTGAAGTCTAGTACCATTTTCTTCAAATTACTGAGGACATTTAGGATAATAACCAATAAAAATGGGTATAGCTAGGTCTGCATTCTGCAACCTACCAGGCTGATGTACTAGAATGTGTCAACCCTTGTGCTTGCCCAGTCATGTTAACAATTGCTGTCAATTAATATTGAAAGGGATGATCAGCAGACATGACTGACTGCTGAGTCAGTGACTCATTGCCAGGTTGGAGTATCAAGAGAGGAGAAAAGTTCTTTTATTTTCCAGAGGGTTATGGAATAGGACATACTATAGAGGTGGGTTTTGGTTCTTCAAGCCCCAGAAATAAGACACAGACTCAAAATACATATACAAATACCTTGGCTATATAGCTAGGCTATAGAATCATAACTTAAGTTAACCCATTATTTTAATCTACCTTCTGCCATGTGGTTGGTTACCAGTGCTCAAGTACCATGTGTCTGTCTCTTCACATCCTGTGCTTGGCTCTGTCCCAGAATTCTTTCTGCCTCCCAGATATTCAGCTTCCATTTCCTGCCTAAGCTATAGGCCATAAACTTAAATTGACAGGTGTTGCATCCATACAACTCACAAGGTATATTCTCTGTAACATACAGCATTTTTCCCCTGAGTTTTCTGAGTCTCTCATTTCCCTGCTCTGACCCCTAGACTTGATGCTTCTGAACTAATTTATTTAATTAGTAATTCTACAGGCCCCCTCCCCATGCAAATGGTGACTCTATACCAGGCAATTTCAGATTATACAAATCTTCCAGAAACTTTATTGATTTTTAAATGAAATCTTCACAGATTTTTTTGTACATCTACATGAAAACAAGCAACAATGTGAAATTTTTTTCTTCTGGTTTTAATCTTTCAGGTACTGAGGCGGGGCCTGCTGCTGACGCCGATGGCTCTCTCTCTCCCTGATGATGAGGCCTGCAGTGGGGCACGTTAGTCAAAAAGGAGGCAATGTATAAATGAGGTATTTTATCGTAGGAAAGAGAAAATAGGCCAGTCACATAGAGAGAAGGAATGGGGAGGAAGGAGAAGAGATGAGAAGGAGAGAGAGAGAAAGGAAAGGAAGAAAGCAAATGAGCAAGAAGGCAAGAGAAGAGAACAAAGAGCAGGAGAGAGGAGGAAGAGAGCAAGAGAACAAGAGCAAGAGAGGGAAGAGAAGAAGCAAGAGAGGGAAGAGAAAAGAGCAAGAGAGTGAGGAGGGGGCAAACTGCCCCTTATATTGTATGAGGCATGGCATGTCTGGCTGTGGTCAGATGACTAGGGTCCAGCTAGAATGCTGGGAACTTGGGGCATTGTCTGCCTGATAGAGCACACATCTCCTGAGGGGGCAGCTGTGAGGAGTTGGGACTGAAGTAGAAGCCAAAGACTCAAGAGATATATCTGAGCTCCTTCTGCCCCCTGCAAGCAGAAAACTGTTCACTGAGGCTCCAGGGCTCAAGGCTATTACTTGACTGAGCCTAAGTTGTCTGAACAGACCATTGCCCTACACTGCCCACAAATATTCCCTAAGCATTAAAGAGGAAAGAAAAATATTTTTTTTCTGAAAGTAATAAGCTTTCCCAGGGCTCTTGCTAATGGATTTACTTTTCTATTATTTTAGAGAAAAAAATGTAATTCCTCATACTGTAACTTTCAATTTGTTAGTTACAAATAAAGACTGGGCCTCCACTGCACTTAGGGAACCTCATGGAGGCCATGTAGTACTAAGGCCCACATGATCTACCTGTGAGTGTATCTAGATTCTGCAGGTATTGGAGGTGCAGGTATTTTCCTGTGCCTGAATTCCAGACCCTATGATCATGGAAACCACTACCCAGGGGTTAAACACAGAGTGATTATGCACGTGAGGGATCATGGGAAGAATGGTCCTTCAAAATCCAAGAAGTCAGCTGTTTCATTGTATTGTGTAGAGAATGGTAAGAGAACATGTTGATCTGCACACACATCATGCAAAGGAAAGTTTTCCTTTTGGAACATTGTTCGTTTGAGTTTGGTTAGGTTTGCAGGTGTGGAATCTGCAGCTGTGGAGGGCCAACTGTGTTGTAAATCACACCCGACTTCATATGCCATGCCCTGCCATGCACGTTGCTGCTGCTTAACACCGCCAGTGTGTTTAGCATCTATCTGTATAAGAAATGAAGCCAAGGCTACCTTCTTTGTAGGCAACCACAGCCAATGACATATGAAGCCGAGCCTTTTCTTTGTTGGGAAACTATAATGTCTGTCTTGAGACTATTAGATTTCTATCATGAATTCTAGCACCCTGTTTCCCACACTGTTTTCTCTACCTCTTTAATGTTTTACAAGTGTTCTTTTTAATAAACTTCTTGTATTTCTAACTCTGTCTCAGTATGGCTTCTTGGAATACCCAATAGTCATACTTATAAATTAAAATTAAGTTTTAATATTTCATTACATGTCATATTTTTTTACATGTGACCATAGTCCTAAGATGATTTGGAAGCTCATAAAGTAATGTTATTTGGGCAAATTTTATACATTATTTTAATGCTGTTTAAAAATAAACCATCCTCATAGTATTGAGAAAGACAAAATGTCATTTAAAGCATATTATTAAAGGAATGCATGAGCAATTATTTCACTAGGAATGCGAAGAATTATATGAAACAAAGTCATGAAAATTATGTTAAAGAAAGCTTATATAACTATATCTGTAGTTCAGAAATGAAAACCATGAATAAATGATGAAATAAAAGTTAAATATCTTGAAGAATTTGACAAGATTATGTCCAAGAAAAAACGAAGTAAAGAAATGGAGAATTCATATACTAATTCTCAGGGAGCTGAGTCAGAGTTCTACTAAGTTCCTGAAGGACCAAATGGGATCAAGGCTGCTTAATAGACACCAGGAACTTTCTGAAACCTGTAGTCACTCCCTAGATTTAAGGAAAGCTGTTCAAGAAAAGCACAAGCAATGTCCAAGTACCCATAGCCAGTGTTTCTTCCAGCATGTAAAAGTGGTGGAAGAGGTGAGAAGTTATGACACTCTAAATGTTTTAATTTAGAAGCATGGCAGTACTCTGAGTAGATTCAGCATCATGGCCTCCTTGACTTACATCATATCCAGGTCATGATGCTGTAAATATGGTCATATCAGATACCAACAGCTCCCTGGACAGACTAGTACTAGTTGTCTAGGGGAAGCAAAAAGAAAATGTGTGTGTGTGTGTGTATGTAGAAAATTGGTTTCCTTTTCTTACCCCATCTGCTATTTGCTCTTTTGTCTTAATTCATTTAAGCTCTTATAGCAAAATGACCTAAATTGGTGTCTTAAATAGAAAAGAAAATTATTTCTCACAGTTTTACCTACTAAGAAGTCCAAGATCTAGTTACTGTCAAATCCAGTGTGTTCGGTGAGGTTCCTCTTTCTTGTTTTTGGATGATGCCTTAGTGTTGCAAGCCTCACATGGTAGAAGAGGCAATGCGACTTTTCAAGGTCCCTTTAAAAAGAGAGGGTCCCCACTGAAGGAGTTAGAGAAAGGACCAATGGAGCTGAGGGGTTTGCAGCCCCTTAGGATGAACAACAATATGAACTAAGTAGTACCCTCAGAGCTCCCAGGTTCTCAACCACCAACCAAAGACTGCACATGGAGGGGTCTGATTGTTCAGGCAGCATGTGTAAAATAGAGGATTTCAAATTCAATCATCAATAGGAGGAGAGGATCTCAGCCCTGTGAAAGTTCTGTGCCCCAGTGTAGGGGAATGCCAGGGCCAGAAAGTGGGAGAGGGCGGGGTGGCAGGCATGGGGAAGTGGGAGGCAACAGGGGTTTGTTTTTGTTGTTTTTGTTTGTTTCTTTGTTTTTTGGAGGGGAAACTGGGAATGGAGAAATTTACATTTAAATAAAGAAAATATCTAAAAGAAAAAAAAAGAGAGAAATAAGGCAATTTATCTCCCAAAGACCCTTCCTGTTGATACTATTACAATCGTGATTATGTTTTCAACATTTGAACCAAGAGGAGGCCACCAACTGTCAGATTCTCCCCTTCAATTCTACCATCCAAGTATATAATTGCCAATCCATCAACAATTTATCTATCTTGCTGTCATCTAGGCATCAATAAATCATCTATCATCTATATAATCTAAAACCTTTTCACTTCTATCTTTTTATCCACCTAACATTTAACAACATTTTCATGTACCCTTTTCCTTCAACTTTAGCAACACTTTTTGGTTCATTATGTTAGGTAGGCAAATATCATTATTCATCTGGCTCAGTGGTATATCTTTGTGCAAGGTCACACAGGTAATTACATTTTGGCTGCTATTTTAAAAAATTACAATATAATGAGAAAAAATTAAACAGAATGAAGCGGTAAATTTAAGAGCCAAGGAACATATTCTTGTTCTTGCCAAGGTACATAGTTACTGAATGACTTTAATGGAGTCAGATCACATTCCCAGTGCCAGCGTTTGTGGTTGAATTTTTTCTGAGCTATTCCAGAAGAACTCTTTGGATGCATCATAAATCAGTGGCAGAACATATTTCTTTGTGTTGAATCTTTTTTCATACTGTTAGCCCTCTTCATGTACAAAGGAGCATCCTCCATGCATGGATTTCATTATTTAGTGCCTAAAGTTCTGAACATGAGGAATCAGAAGTTCAAACTCCATTTCTGCTACCCTCTGCCTATAACAATATGGCCTTAGACATACTTCTCTCTTCCTGAAACTATTCTTTCCTCTGTAAAAATAAGATTAAAACACATCTCAGAAGGTCATGAGAATGAAATGCAACCATATAGTTGAAAGAACTTGACATCCATTTCATCCACACTTCCTATTTGTTATGCAGCTATGGTGCCAGATATGGTTCAATATTTGACAATCCCATGTGGTTCCCTATACATGATGCATCCATACCTTGTGGTAAAGAAGATGCTTTTTAGCAGTGTTAACCAAATCTTCTTCAGCTTTATAGTTCTGCAGTCTAATACTTACTAGCTTTTCTGCTTGTAACTCAAAAAATCTCACTTGAAGTACTTCTTATTTAAAATAACTTTATCTGAGTAAAGGTGTCATAACTTAGTTTATGAACTGTTTTAGAGAAATAATCATGATGTTGTACACTAAGTGTTCAAGTTTAGAATTTTTTTTTTCACTTCAACCTTCCATAGTTCATGTAAGAAGCCATTAATGATCTGTTTGCTGGAGACCAATTCAAAAAACTACAACATGCCATAGTGAAGAGGTCAACAGATTGTGTACAGCCTAGCTCTAATGTATACATTTACAATACAGCCTGTACTCAAGGCTCAGGGAACATTGTGGAAGGAGAAAAAGAAAGTGTATGAGCCAGAGGATGAGGAAGTCTGTGAGAAATGTGTTTCCTAGTAATGAATGAAAAACTACACCTGTGATAACACAATACTATGGCTGCCTAACTGAGATGTAAACAAAGGTGCTATTGTCTATATCAATAGACATGCTAACATATATGGGTAAAATTTTGTGGTGTCCTACTCCTAGACAAAAAACTATAGTCAGCAGAGAGAGAATTAGTCCGTTCTAGGGATGAGCCCCAGTTAGTTAGCTCTGAAATTACATATGCAGAAGCCACACTAAACAGATTTAGGAGGTTATATTTATATATTTATATATTTATACATTAATATGATTACAGAAATAATAAAAAAAGAATCCATCAGTTTGAGAGGGAAAGAAACAAAGCAGAAAATAGGGGAAGGGATCATGAGAGACTGTAGGAAAGACAGGGAAGGGCAAGTAATATAATTGGATGTATTAGAGACTTGGGAGGTGAGGGACACTCACGATTCAGAGAGAGGGACCTTAGATGAAATGCCCAAAAATGAAGAGAGGGAACTTGTAAAATCCACCTCCAGTAGAAAGATGGGACATCAAGAGGAAGGATGGAGTTGCCATTCCACAGTCAAAAGGTCTGATGGAGAATTGTTCCTGTCTAAAAGAACTGCAGGGACAAAAATGGAGGAGAGACTGAAGGAAAGGAGATTGAGTGACTGGCCCAAATTGGGAGCCATCTCAAGGAAAGGCTCCAAGGCCTGACACTATTACTGATGCTATGATGTACTTACAAACAGTAGCCTAGCATGGCTGCTCTCTGAGAGGCCCAACAAGCAGCTGACTGCGAAAGATGCAGATATTTATACCCAACCAATGGACTGAAGCTGTGGACCTCAGTTGAATTAGAGAAAGGCTGGGAGAAGCTGAGGAAGAGGGCGACCCCATAGGAAGACCAGCAGTCTCAACTAACCTAGACCCTTGAGATCTCTCAGACACTAAGCCACCAACCTGGCAGCATACACTACCTGGTCTGAGGCCCTTGACACAT
Source organism: Mastomys coucha (assembly GCF_008632895.1). NCBI lineage: Eukaryota > Metazoa > Chordata > Mammalia > Rodentia > Muridae > Mastomys > Mastomys coucha. The sequence continues at coordinate 103,692,185 of NW_022196913.1, read as the reverse complement.
ATACAGCAGAGGACTGCCTGGTCTGGCCAGGCAGAGAAGGTGAGAGAAGATGCACCTAACCCTTGAGAGACTTGAGGCCCCAGGGAGTGGGGAGGCCTGGTAGGGTATGTGTGTGTGTGGGGGGGGGGGCATCCTCTTGGAGACAGGAAATTTTATTTTTTAATAAAATAAAAGTGATGTCATTGAAAATTTAAAATCAGAATTACAAAATAAAATGATCAAATGGCAATTTGCAGACTAAAAGAAATAGGAAAACATTGAATAAATCTAGAACCTTCCAAACATTAGATGGAAAACTACCCAGGCAAACAACCCCTGTCCCAATTGTCAAAGGCTTCCATAGGAAGTCTATAGTATTAGCAGGCAGGCAGTATTTTCAGCCTCAGTACCAGAAACTGGTGGGAAATATTTTCAAAATCTCCAAAGAGATCCATTCTCATCTGAGAATTTTGTACTCAGCAAAACAAAACCAAAAACCTCCTACCAATTAACAAAATTGGAGAAAAGACTTCAAGAAATTCAGTCTGTGAAATCTCAAGTTCCACTCTCAAAGCTGTGAAAGGTTTAGCTTCCCCCATACAAGGAGGCAACATAAATGTTAAAGCAATACATAGTTGAGCTAACAGGATCCAGTATAATAAGAAGCAGAGTCCCTAGGTTGATATAGTAATTGCCCAGAAGCACAGGATATAAAGGACCTAGAAGGTAATTTGTCTAGATTGGATCAGAGAGCACCAGTGGAGAACAGAGATATGAGTTATGATGTACCAGAGCTGTAAAAACATGAGGGGACTTTTGTTATTTTTCATGCCTGATAATTAGAAATTATACCATATGATTTAGCATATATAAAAAAGAGAAATCAGCCTTTTGGTTTCTATCTATGCCCAGAACAAACCCTGTGCCACAGTTGTCCATACACAGATCCCACTGGGAGAGAACTGGTCTCCCAGGAGTGCTGACACACCTGTGAGCATAGGTAGGACAACCACTTCTGCTCCAAGGGAACTGCTCAGATCCCTCAGGACACAGGATCTGAGGAGTGGCCTGGGACAGAATCCTTCTGGTTTCCATCTGTATACAAAGTTGACCCTGTGCCACAGCTCTCCATACCCAAATTCCTCCTGGAGAGAGCTGGTCTTCCAGGAGTTCTGACACAGTCTTACAGGAGGGACAAGTCACAGTCAGAAACAGTAAGATCAGCTAACATCAGAGATAACCATATGGTGGGAGGCAAAAGCATGAACATGAGCAACAGAAACCAAGACATCATCAGAACCCAGTTCTCCCACCACAGCAAGCCCTGGATATACCAACACACAAGAAAAGCAAGACTCTGATTTAAAATCACATCTCATGATGATGATACAGGACTTTGAGGAGGACATAAATAACTCCCTTAAAGAAATACAGGAGAACACAGGTAAACAGCTAGAAGCCCTTAAA
>NW_022196913.1:103688026-103690633 GCF_008632895.1 Mastomys coucha | reverse complement strand
GAAATAATAAAGAAATCACAAAAGGAGACAACCCTGGAGATAGAAAACCTAGGAAAGAGATCAGGAGTAATAGATGCAAGCGTCACCAACAGAATATAAGAGATAGAAGAGCAAATCTCAGCTGTAGAAGATAGCATAGAAAACATTGACACAACAGTCAAAGAAAATGGAAAATGCAAAAAGCTCCTAACCCAAAACATCCAGGAAATCTAGGACACATTGAGAAGGTCAAACCTAAGGATAAGAGGCATAAAGGAGAGTGAAGATTCCCAACTTAAAGGGCCAGTAAATATATTGAAGAAAACTTCTCTAACCTAAAGAAAGAGATGACCATGAATATACAAGAAGCCTACAGAACTCTAAATAGACTGGACCAGAAAATAAATTCCTTCCATCACATACTAATCAAAACACCAAATATACTAAACAAAGAAAGAATATTAAAAGCAGTAAGGGAAAAAGGTCAAGTAACATATAAAGGCAGACCTATCAGAATTACACCAGACTTCCACCAGAGACTATGAAAACTAGAAGATCCTGGGAAGATGTCACATAGACCCTAAAGGAACACAAATGCCAGCCCAGGCATTTGCTGGGCATACTATACCCAGCAAAACTTTCAATTATCATAGATGGAGAAACCAAGATATTCCATGCTGTCTACTCCTCTTGGGTGTATTTGATCATATAATTAGTCACAGAACAGGTCTCAACAGATACAAGAAGACTTAAATAATTACATCTATCCTATCAAATCACCAGAGACTAAGGCTGGTCTTCAATAACAACAAAAACAACAGAAAGCCCACATACACATGGAAGGTGAACAATGCTCTACTCAATTATAACTTGGTCAAGGAAGAAATAAAGAAATAAAAGACTTTTTAATGACATTGAAGGTACAACATACGCAAACTTATGGGACACAATGAAAGCAGTGCTAAGAGGAAAACCTATAGCTCTGATACCTCCAAAATGAAACTGGAGAGAGCATAAACTAGCAGCTTGACTGCACACCTAAAAGCTCTACTACAAAAGAAGCAAATACACCCAAGAGGAGTAGACAGCAGGAAATAGTCAAACTCAGACCTGAAATTAACCAAATAGAAATACAAAGAACTATACAAAGAATCCACAAAGGAAGAGCTGATTCTTTGATAAAATCAACAAAATAGATAAACCCTTAGCTAGACTAACCAAAGGGCACAGAGACAGTATCCAAATTAACATAATCAGAACTGAAAAAGGAGATATAACAAGAGAAACTGAGGAAATGAAGTAAAAGAAGTGTGTAGCAAACCAGTAGCCAATATCAAATTAAATGGAGAGAAACTTGAAGCAATCCCATTAAAATCAGGGACCAGACACTCTCTTCCACTCTCCCTATCTGTTCAGTATAGTACTTGAAATTCTAGCTAGAGCAATTAGACAACAAAAGGACATCAAATGGATACAAACTGGAAAGGAAGAAGTCAAAACACCACTATTTGCAGATGATATGATAGTATAATTAAGAGGCCCCCAAAATTCCACTAGAGAATTCCTACAGCTGACAAAAACTTCAGCAAAGTGGCTGGATATAAAATTAACTCAAACAAATCAGTAATCTTCCTATACTCAAAGAATAAATAGGCTGAGAAAGAAATTAGGGAAATGACACCCATTACAGTAGTTATAAACAATATAAAATATCTTGGTGTGACTCTAACCAAAGAAGTGAAATATCTGTATGACAAGAACCTCAAATTTCTGAAGAAAGAAATTGAAGAATATCTTAGAAGATGAAAATATCTCCCATGGTCATGGATTGGCAGGATTAATATAGTAAAAATGGGCATATTGCCAAGAGGAATCTACAGATTCAATGCAATCCCCATAAAAATTCAACTCAATTTTTCATAGAGTTAGAAAGAGAAATTCCCAAATTCATTTGGAAAAACAAAAACCTAAGGATAGCAAAACTATTCTCAACAACAAAAGAACTGCTGGGGGAATCAACATCCCTGACCTCAAGCTGTACCACAGTGATAAAAACTCCATGGTATTGGTACAGTGTCATGCCAGTAGATCAACGGAATAGAATAGAAGATACCAAAATGAACGCACACACCTATTTTCACTTGGTCTTTGACAAAGAAGTTAAATCCATCCAGTGGAAAAAAGACAGCATTTTCAACAAATGGTGCTAGTTCAATGGCCAGTCAACATGTAGAAGAATGCAAATTGATCCATTCTTTTATTTTTTAATTGAAAAATTTTTTATTAGATGTTTTCTTATTTACAATATCTCCTATGCCAGGTTCCCTTCCCTGCTAAAAAATAAAAATAAAATAAGAAAAAAAAATTAAAAACCAAAAACTAAAACAATCCCCTGTTCCTTTCCCCCTCCCCCTGTTCACCATCCTAACCCCTCCTGCTTACTGGCCCTGGCATTCCCCTACACTGAGACATAGAACCTTCACAGGGCCAAGGTGCTTTCCTCCCATTGATGACTGACTTGGCCATCCTCTGCTATATGCATGCTGCTGGAGCCATGAGTTCCCCCATGTGTAGTCTTTGGTTGGAGTTTTAGTCCCTGGGAGCTCTGAGGGTACTAGTTAGTTCATA
>NW_022196913.1:103683267-103688008 GCF_008632895.1 Mastomys coucha | reverse complement strand
TAGTTAGTTCATATTGTTGTTCCTCCTAAGGGTCTGCAAACCCTTCAGCTCCTTGGGTCCTTTCTCTAGCTTCTTCATTGGGGAGCCTGTACTTACAGTCCAATGGATGGCTGTGAGCCTCTACTTCTGTATTAGTCAGGCACTGTCAGAGCCTCTCAGAAGACAGCTATCTCAGGCTCCTATCATCCAGCACTTGTTGGCATCCACACGAGTGTCTAGATTTTATGATTGATTATAGGAAGGATTCCCAGGAGAAGCAATCTCTGAATTGTTCTTCCTTTAGTCTCTGCTCTATAGTTATCCTCCACAACTCCTTCCATGGGTATTTTGTTCCCCCTTTTAAGAAGGAACGAAGTATCCTCACATTTGGCTTCCTTCTTCTTGAGTTTCTTATGGTTTGTGGTTTGTACTTTGTGTATTCCAATGTTCTAGGCTAATATCCACTTATCAGAGAATGCATACCATGTGTGTTCTTTTGTGATTGGGTTACCTCACTCAGGATGATATTCTCCAGGTCCACCCATTTCTCCAAGAATTTCATAAATTCATTGTTTTTAATAGCTGAGTAGTACTCCATTGTGTAGATGTACCACAATTTCTGTATCTGTTCCTCTGTTGAGGGACATCTGGGTTGTTTCCAGTTTCTGGCTATTATAAATAAGTCTGCAATGAACATGGTGGAGCATGTGTCCTTGTTACATGTTGGATCATCTTCTGGGTATATGCCCAGGAGTGGTATAGCTGGGTCCTCTGGTATTACTATGTCCAGTTTCCTGAGGAACTGCCAAACTGATTTCCAGAGTGGTTGTACCAGCTTGCAATTCCACCAGCAATGAAGGAGTGTTCCTCTTTCTCCACAATCTCTCCAGCATTTGCTGTCACCTAAGTTTTTTATCCTAGCCATTCTGCCTGGTGTGAGGTGGAATCTCAGGGTTGTTTTGATTTGCATTTCCCTGATGATTAACTAAGGATGTTGAACATTTCTTTAGGTACTTCTCAGCCATTTGGTGTTCATCAATGAGAATTCTTTGTTTAGTTCTGTACCCCATTTTTAATAGTGTTATTTGATTCTCTAGAGTCTAACTTCTTGAGTTCTTTGTATATATTGGATATTAGCCCTCTATCAGATATAGGATTGGTAAAGATCTTTTCCCAATTTGTTGGTTGCTGTTTTGTCCTCTTGACAGTGTCTTTTGCCTTACAGAAAGAAGCTTTGCAATTTTATGAAGTCCCATTTGTCGATTCTTGATCTTAGAGCATAACCTATTGGTGTTCTGTTCAGGAAATTTTCCCCTGTGCCTATGTGCTTGAGGCTCTTCCCCACTTTGTTTTCTATTACTTTGAGTATATCTGGTTTTATATGGAGGTCCTTGATCCAATTGGAGTTGATCTTTGTACAAGGAGATAAGAATGGATCAATTAACTTTCTTCTACATGCTAACCGCCAGTTCAGCCAGCACCGTTTTTTGAAAATGCTGTCTTTTTTCCACTGGATGGTTTTAGCTCCTTTGTCAAAGACCAAGTTGCCATAGGTTTGTGGATTCATTTCTGGGTCTTCAATTCTATTCCATTGATCTACCTGCCTGTCACCGTACCAATATCATGCAGTTTTTATCACAATTGCTTTGTAGTACAGCTTAAATCCCAGACCTTAAGAGACTCCTTTATTGTTGAGAATAGTTTTGGCTATCCTGGGTTTTTTGTTATTCTAGATGAATTGCAAACTGCTCTTCCTAAGTCTGTGAAGAACTGAGTTGGAATTTTGATGGGGATTGCATTGAATCTGTAGATTGCTTTCCACAAGATGGCCATTTTTACTCTATTAATCCTGTCAATCCATGAGCATGGGAAATCTTTTCGTCTTCTGAGATCTTCTTTAATTTCCTTCTTCAGAGACTTGAAGTTTTTGTCAAGCAGATCTTTTACTTGCTTAGTTAGAGTCACACCAAGGTATTCTATGTTATTTGTGGCTATTGTGAAGGGTGTTATTTCCCTAATTCTTTCTCAGCATGTTTATCCTTGGTGTATAGGAAAGCCTCTGATTTGCTTGAGTTAATTTTATATCGTTACTTTGCTGAAGTTGTTTATCAGGTTTAGGAGCTCTCTGGTGGAATTTTTGGGGTCACTTAAATATACTATTATACCATCAGCAAATAGTGATAACCTGATTTCTTCCTTTCCAATTCATATCCCTTTGATCTCCTTTTGCTGTATAATTGCTCTGGCTAGGATTTCAAGTACAATATTGAATAGGTAGGGAGAGAGTGGGCAGCCTTGTATAGTCCCTGATTTTAGTGGGATTGCTTTAAGTTTCTTTCCATTTAGTTTGATGTTGGCTACTGGTTTTTTGTATATTGCTTTTACTATGTTTAGTATGGGCATTGAATTCCTGATCTTTCCAAGACTTTTATCATGAAGTGATGTTGGATTTTGTCAAATGCTTTCTCAGCATCTAATGAGGTGATCATGTGGTTTTTTTCTTTGAGTTTGTTTATATAGTGAATTACATTGATGGATTTCTGTATATTGAACCATCCCTGCATCCCTGGGAGAAAGCCTACTTGATCATGATGGATGATCATTTCGATGTGTTCTTGGAATCGGTTTACAAGAATTTTATTGATTTTTTTTTGCATCGATATTCATGAGGGAAATTGGTCTGAAGTTTTCTTTCTTTGTTAGGCCTTTGTGTGGTTTAGGTATAAGAGTAATTGTGGCTTCATAAAATGAATTGGGTAGAGTACCTTCAGTTTCTATTTTGTGGAATAGTTTGAGGAGTGTTGGTATTAGGTCTTCTTTGAAGGCCAGATAAAACTCTGCACTAAGCCCATCTGGTTAGGGCCTTTTTTTGGTTGAGAGACTATTAATGACTGTTTCTACTTCATAAGCAGATATGGAACTGTTTAGATCGTTGATCTGATCTTGATTTAACTTTGATACCTGGTATCTGTGTAGAAAATTTTCCATTTCATCCAGGTTTTCCAGTTTTGTTGAGTAGAGGCTTTTGTAGTAGGCTCTCATGATTTTTTTGATTTCCTCAGTATCTGTTCTTATGTCTCCCTTTTCATTTCTGATCTTGTTAATTAGGATAATGTCTCTGTGCCCTCTAGTTAGTCGGGCTAAGAGGTTATCTATTTTGTTGATTTTCTCAAAGAACCAGCTCCTGGTTTGGTTGATTCTTTGTATAGTTCTTTTTGTTTCTATCTGGTTTATTTGAGCCCTGAGTTTGATTATTTCCTGCCTTCAACTCCTCTTGGGCAAATTTGCTTCTTTTTTTTTTCTAGAGCTTTCAGATGTGCTGTCAAATTCCTGTTATATGCTCTCTTCAGCTTCTTTTTGGAGGCACTTAAAGCTATGAGTTTTTCTCTTAGGACTGCTTTCATTGTTTCCCATAAGTTTGGGTATGTTGTGGCTTCATTTTCATTAAACTTTAGAAAGTCTTTAATTTCTTTCTTTATTTCTTCCTTGACAAAGTTATCATTGAGTAGAGTGTTGTTGAGCTTCCAGGTGTGTGTAGGTGTTCTATTGTTTATGTTGTTATTGAGGAGCAGCCTTAGTCCATGATGATCTGATAGGATGCAAAGAATTATTTCAGTCTTCTTGTATCTGTTGAGGCCTTATTTGTGACCAATTATATGTTCAATTTTGGAGAAGGTACCATGAGGCGCTGAGAAGAAGGTATATCCTTTTGTTTTAGGATAAAATGTTCTATAGATATCTGTTAAATCCATGTGTCTCATAACCTCTGTTAGTCTTACCATGTCTCTGTTTAGTTTCTGTTTCCACAATCCATTGCAGAGAGTGGGGTGTTGAAATCTCCCACTATTATTGTGTCTGTGCAATGTGTGCTTTGAGCTTTAGTAAAGTTTCTTGTATGAATGTAGTTGTCCTTGCATTTGGAGCATAGAGGTTCAGAATTGAAAGTTCCTCTTGGTAGATCATACCTGTGATGAATATGAAGTGTCCCTCCTTATCTTAAGGAAGAAAGTCAATTTTATTCGATATTAGAATAGCTATTGCAGCTTTTTTCTTGGGACCATTGGCTTGGAGAATTGTTTTCCATCCTTCTAGTCTGAGGTAGTATCTGTCTTTGTCACTGAGGTGGGTTTCCTGTATGCAACAAAATGTTGGGTCCTGTTTATGTACCCAGTGTGATAGTCTATTTCTTTTTATTGGGGATTGAATCCATTGATACTAATAGATATTAAAGAAAGGTAATTGCTCCTTCCTATTATATTTTTTGTTAGAGTTGGAAATATGTTCATGTGACCATCTTCTTTTAATTTTGTTGGAAAATTACTTTTTTGCTTTTACTAGGATGTAGTTTCCCTCCTTGTGTTGAAGTTTTCCATTTATTACCCATTTGAAGGGCTGGATTTGTGGAAATATATTGTATAAATTTGGTTTTGTCATGGAATACTTTGGTTTCTCCATCTATGGTAATTGAGAGTTTTGCTGGGTATAGTAGCCTGGGTTGGCATTTGTGTTCTTTTAAGGTCTACTTTTAAGGTCTGTATGACATCAACCCATCATCTTCTGGCTTTCATAGTCTCAGGTGAGAACTCTGGTATAATTCTGATAGGCCTGCCTTTATATGTTACTTGACCTCTTTTCCTCACTGCTTTTAATATTCTTTCTTTGTTTTGTACATTTGGTGTTTTGTCTGTTATGTAACAGGAGGAATTTCTTTTCTGGTTCAGTCTATTTGGAGTTCTATAGGCTTCTTGTATGTTCATGGGCA
>NW_022196913.1:103681860-103683035 GCF_008632895.1 Mastomys coucha | reverse complement strand
TTATCCTTAGGTTTGGTCTTCTCATTGTGTCCTGGATTTCCTGGATGTTTTAGGTTAGGAGCTTTTTGAATTTTGTGTTTTCTTTGTCTGTTGTGTCAATGTATTCTATGGTAGCTTCTGCACCTGAGATCCTCTATTCTATCTCTTGTATTCTGTTGGTGATGCTTGCATCTATGATTACTGACTTTTTTCCTAGGATTTCTGTCTCCAAAGTTGTCTTTCTTTGTGATTTTGTAACTGTTTCTACTTCCATTTTTAGGTCCTGGATGGTTTTGTTCAGTTCCTTCACCAGTTTGGTTGTGCTTTCCTGTAATTCTTTAAGGGGTTTTTATGTTTCCTCTTTAAGGGCTTCTACTTGTTTACTTGTGTTCTCCTGTAATTCTTTAAGAGATTTTTGTGTTTCCTCTTTAAGGGCTTAAACCTGATTATCTGTGTTCTCCTATATTTCTTTAAGGGAGTTATTCATGCTTTTCTTAAATTCCTGTATCACCATCCTGTGATATGATTTTAGATCTAAATCCTGTTTTCTCTGGTGTTTTGTGATATCCAGGACTTGTTGTAGTGGGAGTACTAGGTTCTGATGAAGCTATTTAGTCTTGGTTTCTGTTGGTAAGATTCTTGCATTTGCCTTTTGCCATCTGTTGATCTCTGGTGTTAGATGTTCTTGCTGTCTATGGCTGGAGTTTGTTCCTCCTGTGCATCTGTAATCTTGTGTCAGCACTTCTGGGAGATCAGCTCTCCTCAGGTAAGACCTGTGTGCAGTAGACTATGAATCAGTTATCCCTCCTGAGTCCTGGGTCAGAACAAACTCTGGAGACAGGCTCTCCCCTTGCAGGGAAGTGGCAGAGAGGGCTGTGAATCTGCAGTACCTCCTCCTAGGTGAAGAGGGAGGTAGAAAGGATCCTGCAGTGGCTGCCTTGCCACTTCTAAGGCCTGTGCCTCCTGGCTGATCCCACCTTAGAAAGTTACTAGAGAGAAAATGGAGATCTCACCTGAGTCTCTGGGTTGGTCCACTCCCTGAAGGCCAGCTCTCTGCTTGTGGGGAAGGGGCAGAGAGGACTGTGGATCAGCAGAACCTCCTCCTATGTGAAGAAGGAGGTAGAAAAGAAAATTGTTCCATTCTTATCTCCTTGCACAAAGCTCAAGTCCAAGTGCATCAATGACCTCCACCAAAA
>NW_022196913.1:103659468-103681809 GCF_008632895.1 Mastomys coucha | reverse complement strand
AAAAAAAAAAAAAAAAAAAAAAAGATACAGTGAATGTAATAGAAGAGAAAGTGGGGAAGAATCTCAAACACATCGGTACAGGGAAAAATTACTGAACAGAATACCAATGGCTGTAAGATCAAGAATTGACAGATAGTACCTCATAAAGTTGCAAAGCTTCTGTAAGGCAAAGGACACTGTCAATAGGACAAAAAGGCAACCAATAGATTGGGCAAAGATCTTTACCAATTCTATATTTGATAGAGGGCTAATATCCAATATATATAAAGCACTCAAGAAGTTAGACTCCAGAGAAACAAATAACCCTATTAAAAATGGGGTACAGAGCTAAACAAAGAATTCTCAACTGATGAATACTGAATGGCTGAGAAGCACCTAAAGAAATGTTTAACATCCTTAGTCATCAGGGAAATGCAAATCAAAACCAACCTGAGATTCCACCTCACACCAGTCAGAATGGCTAAGATGAAAAACTCAGGTGACAGTGGATGCTGGTAAGGATGTAGAGAAAGAGGAACACTCCTTCAATTCTGGTGGGATTGCAAGCTGGTACAACCACTCTGGAAATCAGTTTGGCAGTTCCTCAGGAAATTTGACATAGTACTTCCAGATGACTCAGCTATACCACTCCTGGCCATGTACACAGAAGAAGCTCCAATATTTAATAAGGACATGTCTTCCACTGTGTTCATAGTAGCCTTATGTTTAAGAGCCAGAAGTTGGAAACAACCTAGATTTGCCTCATAGAGTAATGTATACAGAGAATATGGTACATTTACATGATGGAATATGACCCAGCAATTAAAAACAATGACTTCATGAAATTCACAGGCAAGTGGATGGATCTAGAAAATATCACCTGGAGTGAGGAAACTCAGTCACAAAAGACCACACAAGGTATGTACTCATTGATAAGTCATATTAGGCAAAGAGTGCCAAATAACCATGATACAACTTACAGAACACATGAAGTTCAAAAGAAAGGAAGACTAAAGTGTGGATGAACTTCTTACAAGAGGAAAAATAATCAAGGAAATTAGAGGATTAAAGGTTCTTGGGAGGAAGAGAAGACGGCGGGGGGAAAAAGTGGCAAAGAATTAGGTATGGTTAGAGATGAAGGATATATACAGGAGGTCAGAAAATTGAACAGAGATGTGTAGTGATGGGAGATGGAGAACTGGAGGTAGAAACCAGAATGTCCCTGATGCTAGGAAAGCAAGAGCTTCCCAGGCCCCCACGGGAATGACACTAGCTGAAATACCCCACAAAGGGGGAGAAGAACTTGTTGAGACTGTATCCAGAGATTAGGCATGCCCCCCAGATGAAGGATGGGGCCCACACCCATCTCCAAAACTTTAACCCAGAATTGTTCCTGTCTAAAGGAAATACAGGGACAAAGACTGGAACAGAGACTGAAGTAAAAGCCCTCCAGAGCCTGCTGTACCTGGGGATCCATCCCATATGCAGATAGCAAACCTAGACACTATTGCAGATGCCAAGAAGTACTTGGTGACAGGAACCTGATACAGCTGTCTCCTGAGAGGCTCTGCCAGATCCTGACCAATACAGATGCAGATGCCACAGCCAATCATCGGACTGAGCAAGAGACCCCAATGGAGGAGGTAGGGGAAGGACTGAAGGAGCTGAAGGGGCCTTATCTGGCATTAACGGGAGAGGAGGTCCTTGGTCCTGTGAAGGCTTGATGTCCCAGTGTAGAGGAATGCTAGGGTAGTGAGGTGGGAATGGGTAGCTTGGTGGGGAGCACCCTCATAGAAGCAGGGTAAGGGGAGATGGTATGGGGAGGTTGTAGAGGGGAAACAAGGAAAGGGGACAACATTTGAAATGTTGTAAATAAATAAATAAATAAATAAATAAAATATCCACTTTTTTTTTAAAAATAAAGAACTCTGATATACTTTAACTCCCCCAAAACAAACAAACAAACAAAACCCAAGAGAAAACAAAGTCAAATAGCTTTAAAAGTTTTGTGGTTTCTTAATATTAAATAATGATTGCATTGCTTTAAGGTTGAAAACTGGGGCAGTGATTTGACTGACATGGACATGTGGATGGGACAGGAGAGGCAAATATCTCTGCAGTGGGGGAGCTGAGGGGAGTCAATGGCACAAATAGGCCAGATATAAGAGGCATAAAACACAAGCCTCATCTTTCATGATAAGGAGTGATGAAACATAAGATGGAACACAGCCTCCTTGTTCCATTACACTGTCACCAGCTTTCAGTTTTCCAACTCCTTCCCTGCCCAAGCTTAGCTGTTCTGAATCTTGCTCTGTAGATTGACTTTGAACTTAGAGGTCTACAGGGCTATCTCCTAAATGCTGGGATTAAAGGCTTGTACCACCATGACTGGGCCTAAGCTTTTCATGGTCACTATTCCTCAAGATGTGCATCAAAAGCTTGTGTCCTCCATTTCTGGTTTGTAGTTCATTCTAGACTGAAAGTTCAAGTGAAAGCAATAACCAGATAATAATAATACCTAAATATAACTATTCCTTATTCAATGCGAATTAATAAACAATAAGCTTAGCTGGGTGCAGTCTTGTGTTGACGTCACCAGTTTCTTAATCTGCTCATCTCCTTGAACATAGGATTCAGCTCCACTCTATTTCTTGATGCCCCTTGATTCTTTGAGTTATATGTTTTGTACTCTTCCTTTTGAAGTTTTATATGCCTGATCAAGATGCTGTTCATAAGACTAAACCAGAAAAAGAAGTCTTTGTTGGGCTTTTTTGAGACTTCCTTTGTTAATGCAATTAATAAAAATCTCTTTACCTTAGCCTCAGGTAGATTCTTCAGACAAGGGCAAAAAAGCAGTCACATTTTTTACCAAAATGCCACAAAAAACAGTCTCTAGATCACATACTGAAATTCTTGTAAAACCTTTTTTGGCCAGGTTTGCATAGTTCAAATCACACTCAGTACCAATGTTTTCCATTCTTACTAGGATGGCCCATTTAAGCCCCACTTAAAGCATTCCACTACTTTCCAAAGTCCCAAGATCTACATTCCTCCAAGCAAAAGCATGGTCATGCCTATCACACAATACCCAACTCCTGGTACCAACTTGTGTCTTAGGGTTTCCATTGCTATGAAGAGACATCATGATCAAAGCAATGCTTATAAAGGACAACATTTAATTGGGGCTACTTTATAGTTTCAGAAGTTTAGTGTATTATCACCAAGGCAGGAATCATGGCAGCATCCAGGCAGGCATGGCACTGGAGGAACTAAGAGTTCTACATCTTGTTCTGAAGGCAACCAGAAAAACACTGACTCCCATGTGGCTAGGAGGATGGTCTCAAAGCCCACTCCCACAGTGGCACACTTCCTCCAACAAGGCCTCACCTACTCCAACAATGCAATACCTCCTAATAGTGTCATTCCTTGGGAAGCATATCCAAACACACAGTGTGCATGTATATGAGATAGAAGGAGAGAGAGATACAGAGAGACAGAGACACAGAGAGAGACAGAGAGACAGAAAGTGAGAGACAGAGAGAAGAAAGAGGTCTCATTTAGAGCTAAACACTGAACAGTCACATATTATTATTACTGTTAATTTGACCTGTGAGTCTCTGTATTAACTACTGCCTACTTCAAAAACAAGCTTCTCTGATGCTAATCTACGTGTATAAACATAAATTTTTAGTAGACAGTTTGACAACATGTCCATTTATCAAAACAATAGTGGCTTCTCTACTAGGGCCTGTTACCTTCCCATCCATGGGCTTTTGGCCAGATTTGCAGTACCAGAAATGAATTATTCCTGTGGATCAGATCTCAGATACAATCAGAAAGTGGTTGTTAATCTCTATAACTACCATGCTTTTTAAAAATTGGGTTTTAGATTAGCATATCCAATAATGTCTAATTATAATATGACATATAGCAGTTTCATAATAGATGGATTAAAAATCAGGGAAACATACAGTCAAATAAAAATGTGAAAAGAAGGAAGATTTCCCAATAATGAAAAAGTATAAACAAATAAGGTGAATGTGGGAATAAAATGTAAAAATATAGGAAAACCTTGTGGTATAGGATTATAGTCTTGGCTTCTCAGGAGACTGAGACAGACGAATCTTTAAGTTCAGAGTCTGCCAAATATAGCTCCAGAGGTTGATCTATCCACTGACCTCTGCTTCAGTGTTGTCAAACTCTAGAGGTGTTCTCAGTTGATTATATTTCCTCCCTGTCCCAATTGAGAGCAGTATTAACTTTCTGCCACCTGTTTTCAGGTTATCTATCCTCAGGTTGTCTCCATACTTGTCTCCCAGAGCTAGTTCTAATTTACATATGGGCTCTGGCATGTTAAATGCAAACCTTTTCATTTCTACTATTTCATGTTCCCAGGCTTCTGGGATAGTTGTTTTAAGCAATGGATTTCATTTCAAGATGGTGCCCCATCACTGCCCCTCTGCATCTACAGAGTGACAAATGATATCCATCTCCACTGCTGATCAGTTTGCAGGAGGATCATGATTTCACACACACCTGCAACTAGTTTTAAGGCCAATGAGGGTTGTGGTCTTGGTTGCCATATATGTCTTTGAGTTTCTTTTTTTTTTTTTTTTTTTTTTTTTGCATGAGGCTTCTATTCCGTTTCATTCACCAGATAGCTGCATGCCTTAGGCTTGCTGTATTTGCTTGGTTTGTATTTCTTTTTTGGGCATCACTCATCTTTTTCTCTGTATTTTTCTTGTATCTTATTGCTATCTTTGTGAAATTACAAAGCTTTTCTCTTTGTAATGGAATATTTTTTTCATTCTGACCCTTTTGCTTTTCTAGATTACATGGAGGCATGTTGACTTTCTATCTGACCTATTGTTTTGAAGTAAGGAAGAAAATATTCAGGCAACAGAAGAGTTGAATGTATTTCCTCCTTAGGGAATGGAATTTGGGATAGAGAAGCCACAGGGTATACTGTTGTTACCTATGCGGAACTTCTAGACTTTTGAAATTATGGCTGTTTTTATTTGAATTAAAACAAGTAAAGAAAATTTTAAAAAAATGAGCATCAATGAGGTTAAATAGTCAAGTATTTAGGTAATAAATGCCACATCCATAATCACATGTACTATATCACACATATATGACATGCAAGTAAGTCCTTCTCTTGACTCTTATGTTCCCTCTTCTTTCTTTTCCTCCCCTACCTTATAGTCTATCATTCATTCATTCTTTTTCTTTTCTTATTTTCCTTTCACCTTCAATTCAACTGTCCCAGGCTGCACCTCAGCTCTCTGACCCTTTTGCAAAACTCGTATTTAGTATGTATTTCTGGGTAAAATTGATGGCCTCTTCATCTATGTCCCTGCTAACCCCTGTCCCATCACCCATCAGTGGCATAGCTTGTGCTCATAATGTTTGTACAACCTCATTATTTTTCTTCTTAGAAAAATTTAGAGCTGGTATTTCTCACATGGGAAGGCTGAAATGTGCATTGTGCTATTTTTAGACCCACTATTCCATGAGGAAACAAAAGCTTTACTCCCTCTGAGAAAATTTTATGAGACTCCTAGAGTATCCAGAACTCAGAGCATGAAAAGCTAATCAAACTTTCAAGTCATTTAATAGTTTCTGGCTCAGCATGTACATCATTTTGTTAAATTATCAAAGAAAACTCCTGGTTTTCTACTAACAAATGTAATGACATTTGTTGTCAAAGATAAAAAAAATTTAAAAAGCACAGAAGAGAAAATAAAAACATATGTACTACCAAGTGCTGAAGATAAGCAGATTTAACCTATTGAAATTTACCTTCTACTCTTATTAGATATATGTATGCAATTATTACTTTCAGCAAAATTAACCCAACATACATATTATTCTGTACATTTTTCTAAAGTAACTTTTAATATTTCTCTAAGGTAACTTTTTTGTATTAAAATATATTATTTTTTCATTTAATATACTTTGGGTATAGTTCCCCCCCTTTTAATCTCTACAGTTTCTCCCTACCTTCCTTCCACTCTGGATCTATTTTTTTCTGTTTATTATTACAAAGAAACAGGTTTCTAAGAGCTAACAACAAAACCTGACAAAACAAAATATAAAATGTAGAAGGAATCTACCATATTGAAATTGAATGTGGCAACCAAATAGGAAGAAAAGGGTCCCAAGGGCAGGCACAAGATTCAGGGACCCACTCATTCACACAGTCAGGAGTCCCATAAAAATACTAATAATAGACATTACATATATGTACATATACATGTATATACATACATATATATGCATGTGTATGTATATGTAATATATAACATATATATGTAATATATGTATATATAACATATATGTGCAATATATGTGTGTATATATGTATATGTACATATGTATATATATATATTTATATATATGTAGAGAACCTGGTACAGACACCTGTAGGCCCTGTGCTTGTTGTTTCAGTCTTTTTAAGCTCATATGAGCCGTATTGATTTAGAGGATATGATCTCCTGAAGTCCCTTTTCCCCTCTAGCTCTTAGAATCTGTCCACCTCCTCTTTCATGGGATTTCCAGAGTTTATAGGAGAGGGATGTGATAGAGAATTTCAATTTAGACTTTATCTCTGCATAATATCTTGATGTGGTTCTCTGCATCTGTTCTTATCTGCTGCTGGAGAAAACCTCTTTGATGATGACTGGATAATGTATTGATTTATAAGTATATTGGAATAACATTAAGGATCATTTTATTGATTTCCTTTTTTGTTTAGATCAGTAGTGTTTGCTTTTATCCTGGATCTCTAAGTTATGTACTCTCTGGATCTTGTTTATCCAGGCAATGTTAGATATGAGTTCATATCATAGAGTGGGCTTTCGGTCAAATCAGACATTGGTCATATACTCTTACTGTTTTGTGCCACCACTGCTCTAACATATTTTGTAGGCAAAACAGATTGTAGGTTAAATGTTTTGTGCTTGGGTTGGTGTCCATGTCTCTCTTTTGGTAGTATGCAAAGTACCTTCCCACACCAAAAAGACTAAAATATACGGGTGAAGGCTCCATGTAGTCATCAGCTTGACAATCTCATGAGTTCTGTGGGTGTTACCCTGGCAGCACCTTGCTGTCAGTTTTCTGATAGCAATCTTTTGTCTTAGTGCACAGCCGGGGGGTTATTTGGCAATTTGCATGGGATCCCCTTGGCCAACAACTCAATTGAATGCAACTTAGTCCCTTTACTGAAGTCTCTCCTTTCTATAAGAGATGGCCAGTTAAAACTCCATAGCCCCTATTACTGGGAGTCCTCATTAGGATCACCCTCATAGATCATATTCATAAAAGTTATTTTAAGATCTGTTTCTTGTACTTAAACTATGTTGGAATACCCAGAGCTTACTGTGGTAGGATAGGTAGGCTCTTGTGGGGACATATTGTCCTGGTTTTTGTTGATTGTGTCTTTAAACTGATGTCTTGGGGTTTGTGTTTGGGATGATTAAATGTCTAAGTACTGATTATTTGGGAATTTGTCTTTGTTGGGTGGATATTTTGTTCCTTGGTTTCTGTTTCATCTCTGGACTTTCAAAGTGTGATGTCATCTGTGTGTTGCCTGTTTTCCTGGTCTATTCAACTGGTGTGTTCAAAGAGAATTCCTGCTGATCTTGGAGGGCAGGTAATTAGGATGAGTTGGGGGAACAAAGGGTGGAGGAGAAGGTCATTGTGATCCATTGGCAATGACATCAGAGAGGAAAGAAAGACAACAGCAGGTTTCCTGCTACAGAGCTGGGTATGAGACTATGGGATTGGCTCTTAGGAGCAGTAGGAGAGGTGGGAATTTGCCTTTAGCCTACTTGTTGCCCTGAGAGAAGTGGTCCTTGGATTCATAGGCAGGGGGAGTGGCCTGCTAGAGTTGGATTCTGGGGTACAACAACAAGTGGGGGGTGGAGGATAAGAGGGTGTGGATGGTCTGTGGGATCCACAGGAGATGTGAGAAGAGGGAAGGCTTCAGCTGGTATTCTGCTGCAGCACTAGTGATGAGACTGAGGGATTCATCTGGAGGAACATCACTTCAGCTTCTATAAATATTGTTTCTAAGCATAATCTTTTTTTTTATTAGATATTTTCTTTACTTACGTTTCTTATCTCCTCTCCTGGTTACCCCTCCAAAAAATATCAAAAACAAAAGCAAAAAACAAACCCTGTTTCCTTTTCACTCCCCCTGCTAACCAACCCACCCTCTCCCACTTCCTGGCCCTGGCATTCACCTATACTGGGGCATAAACCTTCACAGGACCAAGGGCCTCTCTTCCCATTGATGTCCAACTAGGCCATCCTCTGCTATACATATGCTGCTGGAGCCATGAGTCCCACTGTGTGTGCCCTTTGGTTAATGATTTAGTCCCTGGGAGCTCTGAAGGTACTAGTTAGTTCATATTGTTGTTCGTCCTAAGGGGCTGTAAACAAACCCTTCATCTTCTTTCCATATTCAATCATCAAACCCAGACACTATTGTGGATATCAGCAAGTGCTGGTTGACAGGAACTTGATATAGCCGTCTCCTGAGAGGCTCTGACAGTCAGAAGTAGAGACTCACAACCATCCATTGGACTGAGCATAAGCATAACCTTTTGCACAAGCCCTGGAGTAATTAATGTAGCTAAAAGGTTCAACAATGATTAACCTTTTTTTAATTAAGGGTCATAAGTGTTATGGCAAATTTTCAGACTAAAAGATATCTGAAAATATAATATTACATAAGCCTTTAAAGGATTATGGATGCCTTTATATATGTAGATATACTAGGATTAATAAATCCAAAGTTAATATTTCCTATAGAGGACATACTCTTCTAGATGAAATATTTTAGGGAAGATAACATTTGAAAGGCTTCTTTCTTTCTGTAAAGAAAAAGCTTCAAACAAAACAAAAACACAAGACAGAAACCAAATTGTTTTTGGTGGTAATACCTCTTCCTTCAACCAACAACATGTACTGCATTGCTTGGGGCAGCCATCTTCTCTGCTGCCAGGAGCTCAGTGGAATTCTTCTGTTACTGGAGGCTTACATGTTCATCATCCAGTCTGTCTCAGTTCTTTCAGAATAATTATCTCTATGTGTAGTTTCTATCCCACAAAAATAATGCACACAGCCTGTCAATGTCTCAAGCATGTCGGATGCTCTTTCCTGCCAAGATTTGCTGCAGACACTTCTTTTTCCCTGTCTGTGCCAAAGCTAAGAGTGACACAAAAATTTTCTAAGCAAAAAAACTACTTTAGAGTTGTGTGTGTGTGTGTGTGTGTGTGTTTGTGTGTATAACATAGTTTCAGTACAATGGACAGAGTTGGTACCTACTAGGGCTTAGTGATGGTTAAAATAATGAATTTAGTACAATAGCTAAAACTTTCTGTAATTATATTTTGGTGACTCATTTATTGAGCTGTGTTGTATTATGCATACTTGTCATGTTTATGTCATGTACTGGAGGCTTAGCATTGAAAACCTAATATATGTCATATATGATATGATGCTTATAGTCTAGCATGTATCAGTAAAACCTAGTATCAATGGATTCACCCATTGCTAGACATGGTGGAGCATGCCTATAATTCCAGTTGTTTAGAGGCTGAGACAGGAAGATTATCCATAGGTCATAAAATGAACTCCGTGTTAAACTGGGCTACATAGTAATTGAGACCTAGTTTCAAAAAAAGAAAGATTAAATAAACAAATGGCATTTTTTTTTTAGCACAACAAAAATACAATCTTACCATTATGGGATTTTTATTCATTTATTAATTTAAGTATTTATTAATTAAAGCTCAAGTATTTCTTGGCAACCTACTCTATTTATGTTTCGAATTGTGGTAAATGTATGGATAATTGGGTATAGGTCAGTGTTTCTGTATCTTGTTGTTGCTGACATTTGGATCAGATAATTTTTAATTGTAAGGATCTATTCTGTAAAAAGACATCAATGGTCTTCTCTAGTGTTAGCCTCTGAGAGCTACAAATTAAACCTACCAGGCAAGATATATCTACTGGTACAATAGTGGCAATAACAACTGTTCTCTTGATCAGATTTGAGGCCCTGCCACAGGTTCAGGCTTGGTATGGTAAACATGGTCAAAACTTATGACTAGGAAAGACGTAAACCCCGGTGAGAATCTATTGATGTGGTTTTGCTAAATGATCATGTTAAATTGCCTTCTAAATATTTTTTCATATTTGGGCTGATCTCAACTTAGGCAGAGAAGCTTCTTAGTTAAATGAGTAGTGGTTAAGGGAGAGAATTATAACTGTTCAAAGTGCTATGAACAGGTTAAATTAAGTCCTCAACCACAGATGGGGCATTTATTTTACTACTGTCCCTAAAGCTTTAGGAGCTTTGCAAAAGAGGATTAAGAAATACTGAAATAACCAGACAATGAGTAACAGTGATTTCAAATGGTCTATTGGCATAGATGCTGTACACATGGACTTACATAAACTAGTCACTTCCAGAAGGCCAGCATAGACCAAGCCAGTTAAAGGTCCTAATATGGATCAAAGAGGGTCTCTGGAGGCTATTAGTAGTTGATGGCTGCTAGAACAGGGAGATAGCTTTATTGAAAATTATGGCCCATGATAGGCTACCCATCGTTTAGTAGATAGCTCTACATGCATGAGCATTTGGCAATATTAATTAGATACAAAAGGTTACTCTTAAAAACAACAACAATAACCAAGGACTTGAAGTGAGAAGGGAGTTATCCTGGGAAGAGGGATAGAAATGAACCAGAAAGAGGGAGTACAAGGCCAGATTTGTTTGAGGTGAATTGCATATATTTATGGGAAATTTCACAGAGTGAAACAAACAAACAAACAAACAAACAAACAAACAAACAGATCCATTCTGTGAATTGTGGAGTGTTTGGCAGGACTCCTGGTCTTTACATAGTGCAACAAAACCTTTGATTATGCCAAAAAATATCTCCAGCAAGAATAGGAGTGAATGACCTCTTAGTGGGAGGAGTGCAACACCCCCAGTTAAGAATCAGTGACTTGACTCTGGCTCGGGAAGCATGTAAGTTAATTGCAGATTTTTAGCTGTCTTTTCAGCTCTTTCAAGTGGAATCTCCCAAGCTCATCCACAGTCAACTCTGAGGCCGACCACCTGTTGTAGTATCCCCTTCCTTTCTGCCCCAGTCTCCAATAGATCACAAAGATTTTGCTCTCCAAAATTCTTTCCCCCAACTAATTGCTTTATCTCAATCCCAGCTCCAGGTGGTACTCCTTGGGAACCTACAGACTGTTTTGACCAGGGAAGCAAGTAGGCTAACTTCCCACTTCATTCCTTCAGCCCTTTCTTCATACCTCCAAGTTCAATCTCCAGTTCCATTCCAAGTTCTGAAGCAGACCTTCTTGTGTGGTCTCTATTCAGTCTCTGCCTGGGTTTTCAGGGACCAAGCGGATCCTTGTGGAATACCTTGCTTTCATCCCTCCTGTGGATGACCCTCCTCATCACCATTTTTATGTGTCAGCTCCAATTATCCAGACACAAACCCACAGTGGTCACACCTACCAGGATCCCAGAAGAAATTTCTACTGTGCAACACACAGCCAACATATGCCCCTAACAACTAGAAGTGCAAGAGAAACCAAGGAACAAAACACCTACACAACAAAGACAAAAACAGATATCACCTCAACTATAATCTTCTTAAACCCAGATGTGTAGCCACCAGTGTAAAAACATCATCAATAAAAGCTAAAACAATATGTCCCTGTTAAAGACCTGTAAATCATGCTAGAGTAGGCCATGAGAAGTGCGATATTGCTGAAGCACAAGGAAAAGACCTTAAATTAGCCTTTTAAAATATGATTGAAGTTCTTAAAGAAAAAAATCATTTAAAGAAATCTATGAACAACAACAGAAACAATAGGGAGCCAATAAATTCATGGAAATGGAACAACTTTCTATTTAATAACTACTAGGTTAAGGAAGAAATAAAGAGATTAAAAACTTCACAGAATTCAATGAAAACGAATGCACAACATATCCAAAATTATGAGATACATCAAAAGTGGTGCTAAGAGGAAAGGCATAGCATGAAGTGCCTTTGTAAACAAATTAGAAAGATCTTATACTAAACATATCATCTCTTTAAAGCTCTATAAGACAAAGAAGCAAATACAGCCAAGAACAGTAGATGTCAGGGAATAATTTCAGGGTTTCAATCAATAAAATTGAAAAGAAAAAGAGAACCATATAAAGAATCAATGTAATAAAGGGTTGGTTCTTTGAGGAAATCAACAAGACAGACAAATCCTTAGCCAAATTTACTATAAGGTGGAGAGGCAGGCAGTATCCAAATTAACAAAATCAGGAATGCAAATGGGGACATAACTACAGACATTGAAGAAATACAAAGTATCATTTGGTCATAATTCAAAAACCTGTACTCTTTAAAATTGGAAAATCTGTAGGAAATGGAAATTTTCTTGATAGATAATATTTACCAAGTATCATATAAATACTTTAAATAGACCTATATTCCCTAAGGAAAGATAATCAGCCATTAAAAGTCTCCCAACAACAAAACCAACACCAGATTATAGTCACATAGTTTTAGCCCAGAATTATACCAGACTTTCAAAGAAGACCTAATACAAATACTTCTCAAATTAATCCACAAAATAGAAACAGAAGTAATGAAGGAATGTTAAATAATTCATTCTATGCAGCCACAGTTACCCTGACAGCTAAACCCCATAAAGACCTAACAAAGAAAAAAGTATTACAGACTAATTTTTCTTATGAACATAAAAGCAAAAATACTTAATAAAATACTTGCAAACAAGGCAAGAATATATCAAAGAGATCATCTACCGTGATAAAGTAGGCTTCATCCCAAAGTTTTAGGGGTGGTTCAATACATGTAAATCAATAAATGTAGTCTACCTATGGTGGTTTGAATAAAAATAACCCATTGAAAGTGACACTATTAGGTGTCACCTTTTGGAGTAGGCACAATTTGGTTGGAGGAAGTGTGTCACTGGAGGTAGGTTTCAAATGTTAAAGACAGGCCCAGTTTCTCCGTCTCTTACTGTTGCCTGACAATGCATGTGCAGAGCTCTCAGCTATCTCTCCAGCAGCATGCTTGACTACATTCCATCATACTTCTTGTCATGATGACAATAGATTAGAATTATGAAGTGGAAGCCAGCCCCAGTTAATTTCAATCCTTTATAATAGTTTTTGTGTTCATGGTGTCTGTTCATAATAATAGAAATCCTAACTAAGACATATTACATATAAACATATATGTTTATATAAACAATATATAACATATAGATAGACAAGCTAAGAGAAAGAAAAGAGAACCCACATGGTCTTCTTTGACAGAATTCAACATCCCTTCATGATAAAGGTCCTAGACAGATTAAAGATATTATTTTTATTTGCAGATTATATGATGGCATACATAAATTACCCTAAGAATTTTACCAGAGAACACCTACAATTGATAAGCACTTTTAGCAAAGAAGCTAGATACAAATTACCCACAAAATATCAGTAGCCGTCATATATACAAATGATAAGCAGACAAAGAAAAAAAATTGAGAATCAACACCGTTCACAACAGCCTCAATTAATATAAAATGTCTTGGGGTATAACTAACCAAGCAAGTAAATGACTTATAAGAATGTTAAGAAATTGAAGAATATATCAGAAGTGGGAGAGATCTCTTGTGCTTATTGATTGGTGAGATTAACATGGTAAAGATACTCATCAAAAGCAATGTACAGATTCAATGCAATCCTCATCAAAATTTCAACAGGATTCTTCACAAATCTTGAAAGAGATATTTCAAGCTTCTTAAGGAAACACAAAAATCCCAGAATGTCAAAAACTATCTTGAATAATAAAAGAACTGTAGAAGATCACTTTATTCCTGACATTAAATTTATTGTAGAGCTATACTAATAAAAGCAACAAAATTTTCTCACTAAAACGGACATGTTGGTCAATGGCATCAACTTAAAGACCCAGAAATAAATTACACATACTCATGGACTCCTGAGTTTTGATAAAGAAGTTAGAAATGTAGAGTGAGAAAAAGACAGCATCTTCAACAAATGGTAATAGTCAAACTGGATGTCTGCATGTAGAAGAGTCCAAAAACATCTTTATTTGTCGACTCTGAATAAAACTCAACTCCAAATATGCCAAAGTCCTCAACACAAAAATTGATATAATGAACACAATAGGAGAGAAAGAGGTGAATAGCCTTGGAGTAATTAGAATGGAAAAGACTTTCTTAACAGAACACTGTTAGCACAGGTAGTAAGATCAACAATTAATAAATGAGACTTTATGGAACTGAAAAGCTTCTACATGTCAAAGGACAATGTCATTCTTACAAATAAGTAATGTGCAGAGTGGGAAAAGAATTTTGCCTCCTATATATACCAAATAGAGGGCTAATATCCAAAACAGAAAATATTAACAACCACCACAACATCTTCATCAACAATAATAACAAATGTGTTATCAAGAAAACAAATATCCCAATTAAAGAATGAAGTGTAGATCTAAACAGAAAATTCTCAAATGAAGAAATTGGTTGAGAAACAAATAAATATTCAGCATCCTTAGCTATCAGGGAAATGCAAATCAAAACTACTTTAATATATTATCTTACTCCTGTCAGAATGGGTAACACCAATAAAAAAGGAACAACTCATGATGTCAAGGATGTTGAGTAAATAGAATACTAATCCAGCAGTGGGAATGAAAACATGTACACCTACTATGAAAATACCTGTGGAAGGTTCTTAGGACAACGGAAATTGAAATACTTCAAGATCCAGCTACACCACTCTTGGGCATATACATAAAGAATTCTTTATCCTACCACAGAAACATTCGTTCAAACATTTTCATTGCTATTTTATTCATAATGTCCAGATACTGGAAACAACTTAGATATCTTTCAACAGAAGAATAGATAAAGAAAATGTGATACATTTACATGATGAGTGCTCCTCAGCCATTAAAAAAAATGAAATAATGAACATAGCAGGGAAACCAATGGAATTAGAAAACGTTACTCAAAGTCAGGTATCTCAGACCCAGAAAGACAAATATGGCATTTAATAGTGAGATAGGAATATTAGCTCCTCAGTCAATGAGAAGCAAGTTACAATCTCTAGAACCAGGGAGATCAGGTATAGCATGAGGGACAAGGGGAGATAGATAGATCTCCCTGGGAAAGGGAAATAGAATAGATAGTAATGGATGGGTGGGTGGCTGGAACAGGAACACAAGTGGGGATTGAAGAATGGAGTAGGATGAGGGAGGGAACATGGGGATAGACAGATACAATTAAGGGCCATTCGAGGAGTAACATGCAAAGCTAATAAAGTAGAAGCTTTCAAAACATATACATATATGAAATAGTTCTAACTCAAGTTGCCAAATATTGGAGGTAGAAATCTAATTGTTTATCTCTTGTAACCATATGAAGCTTCCAGTACCAGAACTGAATTACATCTCATTGAGGTGTTGGCCAAAGGGGTCCCATGGGAATCTCCAATTAATCCAGACTGCTGCCAAGTCTATAGGTTGTTCTCCACAAAGTGACAATTGAACCCTGTCTACATAGCACCTTCATCCCTAAATTCTAGAGTTTTGGTATTGGATACTACTATGCATGCTACTAAAAGAAGAGTTGTTAATACCAACCAGCAAAACTCTTATCTGCTATGTATATTAATATAATATATAATATCTATGTAATATATTACTATATTAGTCTATATAACTAACTATATATAATTTTAAAAAATAAAAAGGAAAACCCTTAATACCACATTGGGAGTCAGTGACCTCCAAAGATATTAGAGAGTTTATATTTGACTATCCATCTACTGCTGGGCATGTGGCTCACCATGAAGAGCAGTTTGTATTCCCAGTGAGATTCCCTAGGAGGAAACTAATTATTCATTTGCAAATGGTTATCAATTAGAGATTGCTTCTGGGTTAGAGGTGGGGCATGTGTCTAATCCTTTTAGCTTTAGGACAACAATAATGCAGACCCATGGTGGCCCTATCTCAGTCTCTGTGATTTTATATACAGGATGATCATGTTGATTTAGAGGACCACATTTTCTTGGTGTTCTCCAACTCCTGTGGTTCTTATATGTTCTGCCTCCTCTTCCACCATTTACCCTGAGTGTTGAGGACTCGGGGTATTTGATGGAGACAATGTATTTAGGGCTGAGTGTTCAAAAGTCTATTACTCTCTTCATAATGTCCGGCTATTGGTCTCTGTATTAGTTCCTATCTGTTGTAGGAGGAAGTTTCCCTATGATAGCTGAGCAAGGAACTAATCTATGAGTACAGAAGTATGCCATTAAGAAGAATATTATTGATATTTTTTGTTTGTTTGCTTAATAATAATATATATAATTTTACTTCTGTCTTTTTACCCTACAATTTCTTTGTATTTCTACTATGTATTACAGTTTAGTGTTTTATGGCATTCCTGAGATTACTAATGAGTAGATCTGTTCCTTGTGCTTTCTCTTGGGGTATTTTCCTCTTATTTGTTTGTTTTATTTGATTCCTTTTTATTTTATTTTATTTATTTTATTAAATCACTTAGATACCTGTTTGTTTTCTAATGAGAGACAGAAAAAGAGTAGATAGGGATCAGAGGAGAAATGAGGAGGAGATTGGTGAAATAGAAGTAGGGGAAATCATAATCAGGACCTATTATTTGAGAAAATATCATTTCAATAAATTTATTAAAATTTCAATAAAAGGAAAATGAATAAAAAAGAATCATTGACTCAATATATATTATATTGCTCCTGTTATTAGTACCAAGTATAAATCATTATAATAATACTAATAGCCTCAACACTAATCACAATAAATGAGATACTACATTTATGTCATGGTATTTTGGCTAGCTATGTTTAATAGAGATCTCCCATAAAAATAAATATCAGTTTAGGGTCTGTTAATGTTTACAATGAATATCTACATGAGTTAGGTACAAGCTTTGAAAAGCAAAACCTTACGTGGTAGCCTTTCTTTCATGTTTTTTAGGCTTTATAGCAATGATTAATAACTGAATTCAAGAAAGCAAAGTCATCTTGGTCTGTATCTAGTGTAGACCACAGTTTATGGAAGAAAGATGCAACATTAGCTATGGTAGACTGAATTGCTATAAGTGAATGGGTCAAGGAAACATGGCTTGTGGAATACATTTTTCCATTTCTTGTTTTTGCAACCAAACAAGAATTTTATTGAAACTTTTAAAACTTTCTTGTTCATATATTTCCCAGAGCTGCACCTAAGGTACAGATACAGAGCAGGTTAAATGTGATCGTGACTGTACAATCCTTAAACCCCAAAAATTTATTGTTTGGTTCACCACAGAAAGTTATTTGCTCTAGGGTATACCCCTACTAGGGTGAAATGAGGGGTATAAGTTGAAATATCTTTTATTAGGTAACATACAGTGGAGTGGAAAATCCCAAGCTATAGAATTGGACCAGGATTAAAATCTTGTGTCTTCTATACTCTATGGCTTTGAACATTTAAATGAATCCTTCAGAATCCCGAGTGAGTGAAATCAGTATAATGTTTCTAATTTTGTTTTGTGGTTTATGAAATTTTAATAAAGTATTTGCTTACAATAGATAATACTAAAACACAAATCCCATTCTACTTAATAATCCTTATTAATCCAAGAACCATTTTCAATCACAGAGGGAAACTTAGGGGGTGGGGTAGAGTAATTTTACAGAGACTGAGGGGATAATAAAGTAACTATAGGCATTTCTCTAAATCCAGCCTGATAGAGAGCAACTAAGAGTACAAACCCAGACTTTTAAACGTGGTTTACTGAAAGAGAAGATACTTAATACAAGATATAAGGGAAATATAGAGATTCACAGGCATGAAAGGGTATAGGTTCTAGGCAAAGACAAAAAGCAAGAATAAACACTTCAAGACAGGAAAATCGTGATACATCAAAACAAAAAACAATCAAAAAGAAACAGTGAAATTGAGTAAGAGCTCAAATTTAAAGGCATGTGTGGGAAAGTATTTGGTAAAGTGCATCTAACCCAATGCAGTAGGCCTGTGTGACAGCCAGAGTCCCTTTCTTGCCTGACATAATCATGACTTTACAATGTGGCAATATGCCCACCTCAGGTTGCAGCTGAGATTGTCAATGAGTAGGTCCAAAGTGGCTATGTGAATGGGATTTGACCAAAGATATAAGGGGAAATATTTCTATATCTTTCAACACAAGTTCTCCAAGTAAAAGCTCCCTTGCTTTGCAGCTCTAGTCGTGGACAAGAGGATGATCATGCCTGGACCTACAACATTTTGCCATCTGAGGATGAAAGAGAGAACTTCATAAAGACTCAGTTTGAGGGACAATTTTTAAGTGCCGTCATCTAGAACCAACCCTAATTCTGAACAATGATAAACTTCCTATTCCTAAAACAGGATTTATGTGCCTGGATCACATGAAATCTCAGGGGAAATGAAAACAAATGACATGTCCCCAGCATACTCATTGCTACAGATGACTGAACTCCAAATGGGATACATGATTAAATGCACTAGATAATGACTGACAAATTAACTGTAAACAGCTCAGTTACACGATCTTTCAGTTCCCTCATCTCCAATGAAGCATGACCACCTTAATGGCTGTTTGCAGCAATTAAACAGTATACAGTCCTAGAGCTTAGGAGCTGGACCCTGTATAGAGTAGGTGTCCAAAGTGTTAATAATTTACAATGAATTCTTCTCTTCTTATATACAAAATCTCATATTTCTTAGATGACATTGTCATTCTCAATGATGACCCTAAGATGGCAGGAATCAGAATTTTCATGGGCGTTGCATAGGAGGTTGAAGGAGATGTTGCCCATAGCAGTTTGCAGCTTTTCATTCTTAAACTATATATTGTGGTTCGCTAATGTCTTTGAGAATTAATTTATTTTAGGAGAGGTCAAACCAGAATGGTCAGAATCTATCACATAGAGATTATTTGATATTTCTAATATATAGTGTGTGTGTTTACATATGTGTATTAGATTATAATGGCAAAATGTTTATGTATGCTTCCTCCTTTTGTTCCTTTTCCTCCTTTTCCTTCCTCTCCTCTTACTCCTCCTCTTTCTCCTCCTCTTCTTTTTCCTCCTTTTCCTCCTCTTACTCCTCATGTTGTTGTTCTAAGGTTCCATGCAACTCCAGGCTGTATGGTTCTTCTTGGATGTTGTGGCCTCTGATATTGAAAACGTTACCTGTTGACTCAGGGTCAGTGGGCAGGCCCTGGGTAGACTGCCCATTCCTCTTCACCACTGCCATATGTGCCTTCTGCCAGTGTTACATTTTTTTTTTTTAAAAAATAAGGACTAAATTATACATTTCCTTGAAATGATCCCCTCTGTGACATTTTGTTGGAAGATAAGGGACTGAAATCCCATATTATTGTCTGTAATCAGGTGTTAGATTATCCTTTTCATAATTATCCCATTGAATTTGTCATGTCTCCAGCCAAAATGAAGGATTAAGAGTCTGAGCTAAGTAATTCATCTACTGTGTTCATGTATTGTCTCAAGAACATTTCAGCTCTTTGATCTGATATATTTTCTTAAATTCTCTATGCCTTAGTTTTCCCCTCTATAAAATGGTGACAGTAATATTCTCAGCATCAATTGACCTGTTTTGAAGGTTTAGTGTTAGTGGGTATAAAATGACTAGAATATAGAATGGGACTCTTTGGTTTTTAACTGGGAAAAGTAAGGCCAAAATCATTTTTTTTCTTGGACCAGAGACTTTCTTAAATAAGGATTGTTCATGTGCCTGCACATGCGCTCACAGAAGTACGCGCGCGTGCACATACACACACACACACACACACATACACACACACACACACACACACACACACACACACACACACACACACTCGGAACTTCTAGTTTCCCAGTTTTTAAAGCTCCAGAACAGTCACATCCTTAAAAGTGTTATGGCCCTTTGTCTAAGGCAGGACTAGCCAGGAGGCACAGGCCTCAGAAGCAGCAGAGCAGCTGGCACAGGGTCCTTTCTACCTCCATCTACAGCCAGGAGGTGCTCCTGTTCCATAGCCCTCTGTGCACCTTTTCTGCCACAGAAGAGCGGGGCTCCAGAGAGTGCTCTGACCCTGGGACTCAGGCGAGATCACCATTTTCTCTCCAGTGACTTTCTAAGGCAGGACTAGCCAGGAGGCACAGGCCACAGAAGCTGCTGAGCAACTGGGACAGGGTCCTTTATTCATCCATCTGCACCTAGGAGGGACAGTTGATCCACTGCCCTCTGTGTACAGGTCTTACCAGGGGACCTCTGATCTCCCAGGAGTGCTGACTCAGCTTACAAACACATAAGAAGAAAAAGCTCCAGCCAGAGACAGCAAGAACATCTAACACCAGAGATTAACAGATGGCAAAAGGCAAATGGAAGAATCTTACCAATAGAAACCAAAACTACTTGGCTTCATCAGAACCTAGTACTCCCACCACAGCAAGTCCTGAATACCCCAACATATCGGAAAAAGCAAGATTCAGATCTAAAATCATATCTCATGATGGTGATAGAAGAACTTAAGAAGGACATAAATTACTCCCTCAAAGAAATACAGGAGAACACAGGTAAAAAGGTACAAGCCCTTAAAGAGGAAACACAAAAATCGCTTAAAAATTACAGGAAAGTATAATGAAACAGGAGAAGGAATTGAACAAAACCATCCAGGATCTCAAAATCGAAGTAGAAACAATTAAGGAATCACAAAGAGAGACAATTCTGTAGATAGAAAATCTAGGGAAGAAGTTAGGAGCCATAGATGCAAGCATCACCAACAGAATACAAGAGATAGAAGAGAGAATCTCAGGGGTAGAAGACACCATAGAAAACATTGACACAACAGTCAAAGAAAACACAAAAAGCAAAAAGATCCTAACCCAAAACATCTAGGAAATCCAGACACAACGAGAAGACCAGACCTAAGGATAATATGTATAGAAGAGAGTGAAGACTTCCAACTTAAAGGGCCAGTAAATATCTTCAACAAAATTATAGAAGAAAACTTCTCTAAAGAAAGAGATGCCCATGAACATACAAGAAACCTACAGAACTCCAAATAGTTTGGACCAGAAGAGAAATTCCTCCCATCACATAATAATCAAAACAGCAAATGCATAAAACAAAGAAAGAATATTAGAAGCAGTGAGGGAAAAAGGTCAAGTAAAATATAAAGGCAGACTTATGCCAGACTTCTTGACAGAAAGATGAAAGCGAAAAGATTGTGGGCTGATGTCATATAGACCCTAAGAGAATGTAAATGCCAGCCCACGCTATTATACCCAGCAAACTCTCAATTACCATATATGGAGAAACAAAGGTATTCCATGACAAAACAAAATTTACACAATATATTTTCACAAATCCAGCCCTTTAAAGGGTAATAAATGGAAAATTCCAACACAAGGAGGGAAACTAAATCCTAGAAAAAGCAAGAAAGTAATCTTTCAACAAAATGAAAAGAAGATAGCCACATGAACAGAATTCTATTTCTAACATCAAAAATAACAGGAAGCAACAATTACTTTTCCTTAACATATATTGATATCAATGGACTCAATTCCCCAATAAGAAGACATAGGTTATCAGACTGGGTTCATAAACAGGACCTAACATTTTCTTGCATACCCGAAACCCACCTGTGACAAAGACAGACATTACCTCAGAATAAAAGGCTGGAAAACAACTTTCCAAGCCAATGGTCCCAAGAAACAAGCTGGGGGAGCCATTCTAATATCGAATAAAATCAACTTTCAACCTATAGTAATAAAAAAAATGAGGGACACTTCATATTCATCAAAGGTAATATCTACCAAGATGAACTCTCAATTCTGAACCTCTATGCTTCAAATGTAAGGGCATCTACGTTCATAAAAGAAACTTTACTAAAGCTCAAAGCACACATTGTACCACACACAATAATAGTGGAAGACTTCAACACCCCACTCTGCAATGGACAGATCATGGGAACAGAACCTAAACAAAGACACAGTGAAACTAACAGAGTTATGAAACAAATGGATTTAACAGATATCTATAGAACATTTTATCTTAAAACAAAAGGATATACCTTCTTCTCAGCACCTCATGGTACCGTCTCCAAAACTGACCATATAATCAGTCAAAAAACAGACCTCAACAGATATAAGAAGACTGAAATAATTCCATACAGCCTATCAGATCACCATGGACTAAGGCTGCTCTTCAGTAACAACTTAAACAATAGAAAGCCCACATACACGTGGAA
>NW_022196913.1:103633466-103659278 GCF_008632895.1 Mastomys coucha | reverse complement strand
AAAAAAAAAAAAAAAAAAAAAAAAAAAAAAAAAAAAAAACCTTGAAGAGAGAGCATACACCAGCAATTTGACAGCACATCTGAAAGTTCTAGAACAAAAAAGATGCAAATTCACCCAAGAGGAGTAGATGGCAGGAAATAATCAAACTCAGGGCTGAAATCAACCAAATGGAAATAAAAAGAACTATACAAAGAATCAACCAAACCAGGAGCTGGTACTTTGAGAAAATAGATAAACCCTTAGCCATACTAACTAGTGGACACAGAGACAGTATCCTAATCAACAAAATCAATAATGAAAAGGGAGACATAACAACAGAAACTGAGGAAATCCAAAAAATTCATGAAATCCTACTACAAAAGCCTATACTCAACAAAAGTGGAATACCTGGATGAAATGGACAATTTTCTAGACAGATACCAGGTACCAAAGTCCAGGACAAGAAGAGTTTAGTGCAAAGTTTTATCAGATTTTTAAAGAAGAACTAATACCAATACTATTCAAACTATTCCACAAAATAGAAACAGAAATTATTTTACCTAATTTGTTCTATGAAGCCAAAATTACTCTGATACCTAAACCACACAAAGACATAACAAAGAAAGAAAGCTTCACACCAATTTCCTTTATGAATATCTATGCAAAAATACTCAATAAAATTCTTGCAAACCAAATCCAAGAACACATCAAAACAATCATCCATCATGATCAAGTAGGCTTCATCCTAGGGATACAGGGATGGTTCAATATACAGAAATCCATCAATGTAATTCACTATATAAACAAACTCAAAGAAAAAAAATCATATGATCATCTCATTAGCTGCTGAGAAAGCATTTGACAAAATCAAACACCCTTCATGATAAAAGTCTTGGAAAGATCAGGAATTCAAGGCCCATATCTAAACATTGTAAAAACAATATACAGAAAACTAGTAGCCAACATCAAACTAAATGGAAAGAAACTTGAAGCAATCTCTCCCTACCTATTTGATATTGTACTTGAAATCCTAGCCAGAGCAATTAGACAACAAAAGGAGGTCAAATGGATACAGATTGGAAAGGAAGAAGTCAAATTATCACTATTTGCTGATAATATGATAGTATACTTAAGTGACCCCAAAAATTCCACCAGAGAACTCCTAAACATGATAAGCAACTTCAGCAAAGTAGCTGGATATAAAATTAACTCAAGCAAATCAGTGGCCTTCCTCTATGTAAAGAATAAACAGGCTGAGAAAGAAATTAGAGAAACAACACCATTCACAATAGTCACAAATATAAAATACCTTGGTGTGACTCTAACTAAGCAAGTAAAAGATCTGTATGACAAAACTTCAAGTCTTTGAAGGAGGAAATTGAAGAAGATCTCAGAAGATAGGAAGATCTTCCATGCTTGTGGATTGGCATGATTAATATAGTAAAAAAATGGCCATCTTGCTGAAAGCAGTCTACAGATTCAATGCAATCCTCATCAAAATTTGAACTCAATTCTTCACAGCCTTGGAAAGAGCAATTTGCGACTTCATCTGGAATAACAAAAAAATCTAGGATAGCAAAAACTATTCTCAACGATAAATCAACCTCTGGTGGAATCATCATCCCTGACCTTAAGCTTTACTGCAGAGCAATTGTGATAAAAACTGCAGGGTATTGGTACAGTGACAGGCATGTGGATCAATGGAATAGAATTGAAGACCCAGAAATGAACCCACACACCTATCGTCACTTAATCTTTGACAAAGGAGCTAAAACCATGCAGTGGAAAAAAGACAGCATTTTCACCAAATTGTGCTGGCTCAACTGGTGTTGAGCATGTAGAAGAATGCAAATTGATCCATTCCTATCTCCTTGTACAAAGCTCAAGTCCAAGTGGGTCAAGGACCTCCACATAAAACCAGATACACCGAGACTAATAGAAAGAAATTGGGGAAGAGCCTCAAGCACATGCGCACAGGGGAAAATTTCATGAACAGAACACCAAGAGTTTATGCTCTAAGATCAAGTGTGGTGGCCCTGCTGTGTTCTTGAAAGAACTCAAATCCGAAACCAGAGACTTAGCTCGCTGGGGGTTTGGAGCCTATGTAAATGATTCAAGGACCAGTTACCAGGTCCCTAGGAAGCCGTGAACCTTTGATCTCTCTATCCGTCCTGGAATCCTTTGTGTTAGAGTTTTAGCTTTGATCCTGCCGAATGTCTGTTCTCACCTGAATGTAAAATGCATGCCTGTGCTTATCTGGTATATATGTTCCGTGTTCACTAAGTAAAGTTGCACCTCGATGAGAACCTCTCCTGGTGCCATGTCTCTTTGTCTCTCTTATCACCCATTTACTTGCAGGACCTCAAGTTCCCGTTCGTGGAGCTCCCACGGGATGAAGTGAAGCTAGGAGCTCGGCTTCCTTCAATCAAGAATTGACAAATAGGACCTCATACAATTACAAAGCTTCTGTAAGGCAAAGGACACTCACTGTCAATAGGACGAAATGGCAACCAACAAATTGGGAAAAGATCTTTACCAATTCTGTATCTGATATAGGGCTCATATCCAATATATACAAAGAACTCAAGAAGTTAGACTCCAGAGAACCAAATAACCCTATTAAAAATGTGGTGCAGAACTAAACAAAGAATTCTCAACTGAGGAACACTGAATGGCTGAGAAGCACCTAAAGAGGCCAGTAAGCTGGAGGGGGTGGGATGGTGAGCAGGGGGACGGAGGAGGGAACAGGGGATTGCTTTAGTTTTTTTTTTTTTGGATGGGAACCTGAGAAAGGAGATATTGTAAACAAGAAAACATCTAATAAAAAAAAGAAAAACAAAACCCACCAAACAGTCACCAATAAAAGCATTTGTATAAAAAAAAAGAGAGAGAAAAGAAATGTTCAACATCCTTAGTCATCAGGGAAATGCAAATCAAAACAAACCTGAGATTCCACCTCACATCAGTCAGAATGGCTAAGATCAAAAACATGTGACAGCAGATGCTGGAGAGGTTGTGTAGAAAGAGGAACACTCCTTCATTGCTTGTGGGATTGCAAACTGGTACAACCACTCTGGAAATCAGTTTGACAGTTCCTCAGAAAATTGGACATAGTACTACCAGATGACCCAGCTATACTACTCCTGTGTATATACTCAGAAGATGCTCCAACATGTAATAAGGACACATGCTCAACTATGTTCATAGCAGCCTTATTTATAATAGCCATTAGCAGCCAGGTAGTAGTGGGGCAAGTCCTTAATCCCAACACTTGGAGGGCAGAGGCAGGCAGATTTCTGAGTTTGAGGTCAGCCTGGGCTACAGAGTGAGTTCCAGGACAGCCAGGACAATCCAGAAAAACCCCGTTTTGAAAAACCAAAAGCCTAAAACAAAAAAACAAAAAATAATAGCCATTAGCTGGAAAGAACCCAGATGTTTCTCAACAAAGGAGTGGATACAGAAAATGTGGTACATTTACACAATGGAGTACTCATCTATTAAAAGCAATGACTTTATGAAATTCTTAGGGAAATGGATGGCTCTGAAGAATATCATCCTGAGTGAGGTAACCCAATAACAAAAGAACACACATGGTTTGCACTCACTGATGAGTGGATATTAGCCCAGAAGCTCGGAATATCCAAAATGCAATTATCAAACTACATGAAGCTCAAGAAGAAGGAAGACCGAAGTGTGGATACTTTGATCCTTTTTAGAAGAGGGAACAAAATACCTATGGAAGCAGTTGCAGAGACCAAGTATAGAGTAGAGACTGAAGGAAGGACAATCCAGAGACTGCTCCACCCGGGAATCCTTCCCATACTCAATCTTCAAACCCAGACACTATTGTGGATGCTGACAAGTGCTGGCTGACAAGAGCCTGATATAGCTGTCTCCTGAGAGGCTCTGCCAGTGCCCTACTAGTACAGAAGTGGAGGCTCATAGCCGTCCATTGGACTGAGCACGGGGTCCCCAACGAAGGAGCTAGAGAAAGGAAACAAGGAGTTGAAGGGGTTTATAGCCCCATAGGAGGAACAACAATATGAACTAACTAGTACCCTCAGATCTCCCAGGGACTAAACCACCAACTAAAGAGTATACATGGTGGAACTCATGGCTGCAGCTGCATGTGTATCAGAGGATGGCCTAGTTGGTTATCAATGGGAGGAGAGGTTCTCGGTTGCATGAAGGTTCTATGTCCCAGTATAGGGGAATGCCTAGGCCAGGAAGTGGTAGAGGGTGGATTGTTGAGCTGGAGAAGGGGGAAGGGAACACGCTTTTTTTTTTTTTTTGCGGGGGGAGGGGAAACCAGGAAAGGAGATATCATTTGAAATGTAAATAAAGAAAATATCTAATAAAAAATAAAACTATAAAATAAAAGTGTCTTGGCCATGCTGTCTTTGCCCTTACTATATTGGATGCACATTTGTTTAAACAAAATTCTTGTGACTTACTTCAGGAATTCAGAATACAGAGCTGAAATGACTGTATGAGGAAGAATATAAGTGGAGGCAAGACGCAGAGTCCCATCAAAACCCAGGTGCTGGTTTGTAACCAGAGGGCAATGCTTTCATCCCAGTCAGAGATGGGATGATTTTATATTAGAAATGAGCAAAAAGTGAGAATGTTAATGCATCTCAAGATTCCATTTTCTAATTCTATATGGAATTCGTTTTGTCTCCCCACCATATTTCTGGTACATTTTTCTTATATTTATTTTCAAATAAATCTTCACTGTGAAGATAATTGACAGTGAAGGCAACCGACATTTTTCTGTAATACACAAACAAAGCCAGACTGAAATCACACAAATTGCTTCATCTGTGAGGATAAAACTAAATTGTTTGTTAAGGTAAGGAGTCAGAACATCAAAGATCCAGAGGGAGCAGTGGAGTTGTAGTGAGTGAATTTTCCTTATTATGTCTGCATTTGTCAAAATGGAATATATTCTCCTTTCATTTTATATTCTTAGCACTATACACCAGGCAATCAATAGCATTATAAATAAGTCTATTATTGTTATGGGTTTGAGACAGCTCAGGAAATGGAATAGAAAATCACTTTTGAGTCTAGCCTCAAAATCAATTTTTCCAAATTATTTTTTTTATATTTCTATTTTTCTCTTGGAATTTTCTTTCTTTCTGGCTTTCAAGTCTTCCACTTTGCCATTTTACAACTGAGATCTATATGACAAAATAGAAACTTAAATTATGCATTGTCCTGTTTCTCTTCTAGACTGCAAGATCCCGGAAGGCCAGACTCTTTCTGACTGTCCCCTCTCTCTGGGTCGCAGAAGGTCAGTAAATTCACAGGCAAGCAAGAAAATAACGAGCTCCCCCCATTTTCAAAGCCCTGCAGCACACTCACAGTACCTTGCCTGCCCTGTCATGAGACAGTGTTCTGTTTTCTGTCATTGGCTCTACAGCTCCAGCAACTCCAGTGATGATGCTGGAGTTCTCTAATCCTTCTTCTTTCTGACTCCGACTTTTCCAGCCTAGGATTGATTAGTTCAGGAAAGAAAATGTTAGCTTCTCAGTAACAACAACTTGTTTCTGATAGGTTTGTAATCTGTGCAAAGTCTGAGATCATACAATGCTAGTGGATTTGATATCTAGTGAGGGTCTTACTCCTGATTCATAGATAGATAATCTTCTAGAAGGGGGCTAATCCCATTCATGCAGTATCTCGCTGCCACACTGTCATCAAGCCCCAATGTAAACCATGCCTGATGAGGTAATTCAGAAGGAGTGTGTGTGTGTTTGTGTATGTGTTTGTGGTGTGGTGCGTGGGGGTCATCTTCACCTTTTAGGACTTGTGAAGTTGGAGGAATTAGCTACTACCCTGGCCTCAGTTACTTTTTCTGTCTCACTGGTGCCATGTACAGATGATCAGACTCTGAGCAATCACAGGAGCTTGGGGTGCTGGGCCCTCCATCCCACTTTTCCTTTCATGAGGTTGATTTCTACACCACCTCCCCAAATCCATGTTATTTCTCCACCTTTCTCAAGAGTTACCATCATCTCTCCTCCTCCTCATCACACTGATGGCCAGATCAATGTAGCCAGAGGTCAGAGATGTGACTCAGACTAGAAAGGAGAACTGAGTCAGTGTGGTTTCTATTATTAGGAATTTAATAGGTAGTTAAAGTTAAGAGCTGAGGTATGTGTGGCATGTTGTGGAGATGGATGACATGGTCAGGATGGTACCATGAAGACTGAAGGTACAGGTAAAGCAGTATGCACAAAGGAAGCTTTATGCTAGAGGGAGGAGAATACATTCTTGAGAAGAAGCAAATGAAAGAAAGAAGAGAAAACCAAAGACTTCACACATAGCTACACACACACACACACACACACACACACACACACACACACACACTCCTCACTGTGAAATATAGTGACCTACAACAGAAAGCAAGAGAACTGGAAGAGAAATCTTAAATCGCACACACTGCCAGAGGCTGCGCTAGTTGATTACATCAATGGCATGGAAACTGCAGAATCTCTTGTAGAAAGACAGGAATAATTTAGGGCTAGAAACCAAAAGGTAGGTGATGAAGACTATCTGAGAACTCAAAAAACTATCTGGTCCTACCATTTTCCCAACAGAATCTCAGGTTCAAAGTCCTCTCCTCTTTCCTTGCATACCAATTCACTGTGGCTCAGAAAGCTAACAAAGGCAGATAATCCTGCAAGCTGTCTCCATCCCTGATAACACAAAATATTTTCTTAATTCCTCAAGAATTTCCTACATTTTTAGCTTAATAATATTCATTCCCCTAATTCCCCTTCTCTGTCTCAGCTGTAACTTTTCCATTACTTTCCTCCCTCAGTGTCGTGTTTTCATAAAAATACCCACTGAATGTTGCCAGTATGTTTATTGTGTAGAACCATCCATGGGAGCATAGGGAGCTTATATTCTTCATTACTTTTTATTTCTAAGCTCTAGTTATGTTCCATGTATATTATTTGGAAAGCTATTTGTGGATATTGTTCTAAACCCTGATGAGACAAAGATGAATAAGCCTTGGGGGAACATTGTGAAGGTGCTCAGAGCCTGGGAAAGGAAGTGAATGAGCCAGAAAAACGAGATATGATCATGTCTGTTATTACCTAATTTATTAGTAACACACACACACACACACACACACACACACACATACACTTCATATCTTTTAAGTAATTGTAATTGTAGACTAGTAGTCTATTCTGGGTATGTTAAATTTTCCCTAGATCATTTATAATGCCTGGTAGAAAGCAGATGGTTGTTATATTGCATTATTTTGAAAGTGATGAGAAGAAAACATGGTTATTTTCAGTAAAGACAGAATATTTTAAAATATTTTCTATTAGCCATAGATGGAATCCATGTACGCATCTTCCATTGATATAAAGAGCTATCTATCTATCTATCTATCTATCTATCTATCTATCTATCTATCTACCTATCATCTATCTATAATCATATCTTTAAATGAGACAAAGAAACAATGCATAATGAGAGGTATGCTATATCAGTGATAACCTAGGGTTTATAAGCAAAAACAATAACATATAATTCCTTTTTTTCAGTTGAAGAAAGAGTGTAGCTTTCAGGACTGCATCAGAGGCAGCTGAAGTTAGAGCGTCATAGAAGCAGGAAGGCAGGTGGCAATGGATAAGGATCTGGATCAAATTGTGCCCTGAACTATAGGCTAAGGTCTGGAATCCAGAACTGAATAGAAACCAGCATGGAGAGTGATATTGTGTTTTTGTCACATTGGGATACCTGTAAGTCATTTGCATTTAATTTAGCATATTTAGGATGTCCCATTTTCAACATCATAATTTGACCCATGTTCATTCCGTTATGCTTTCCTTCTGTAACTGGGGACTCAAAGTACTGTGACATTGTGATCAGCTGCCATAGGATATGACTGGTGAACCTGGATATTTCCTTTGCATAAGTTAGATGGACAGGAACTCAAGGAGAGTAGCAGAAAGCAATGAATGTGTTGGGAGTGTTTACTCTGTACAATCACAGTCTTCTGAATACGAGTTAAGCACTACTCTCCTGCTTCATATGCATAACTTGAGCCAGCATAATATGCATTGATAAAGCCCATTCCTGAGTGTGAACAGAAGTCCCAGTAACTCTTTCAGCCACACTTTCTATGGCTAAACACAGGAAAGCTACCTTTAATATTGTCCAACATCTATTCCAAGAATTCACGCTTACTCCCTGTTGATTGTGTTCCCTTTAATTTTAGCATACTCTGAAGTACATGCCTTCAGCATCTTTTGGATCCAGCACTAGTACCAAACATATACTAATTATGTCCTGATATAAAACATCTCCTATTTAACTAGCATATTTTATGTTTTCCACTACATAAACCGTGAATTTCCTCATTTTCTTGTTGATTACCCTCTAACAAATTGTAGCTATGACATGGCAAAGCCACATCATCATTTCATACCTCATTTAAGCTCCTTTTGTCTGTAACAGACAATGGCATCAGCAAACTCTTGTTGCCAATGCAACAGCTAGAACTTATCCTGAAAAACCCTCCCTCTTCCACAGGGACCGACACTAATTAGTCGCCAAGATCAATAGACTCTGCCACCCTAGTTTCTGCCTATACTCATGGTTGTTACTTGAGTGTAGGCCACTGTTCTCACACACTGGCTTCATGCAAAAGCTTTTTAACAGCTTCCTCTGTTCAGCTTGTTCTCTCTAACATGCGTTCATGCTGCAGCCGGATTGACCTTTTCAAAATTACAATGGGAATTTGATGATGTCTCTTTATCACTGGCTCCCGCTGCTCTTGGATCACCCTCTGTTATACGGAAATTATCTTTAGGTCCTAAAGTGATGATCGTAGAGCTCAGAAGAGAAGAAGCAAGAAATGTGTTTGTCAGTCTTTCTCGTCAAGTGAGAAAAAAAAAAAAAAAAAAAGGAGAACTGCAAATATCTGATTAGTGCTCAGCCCAGTGAGCATGTAGAAAGATGTCAGATGTAGAAGGTGGAAGCTGCTTCAAGGTTCAGTGCATGCACTTGGCAGGGACATTGTATATCCTCTTCCCAGGGAAGCAAATGTAAGAGAAATTGTGCAAGAAGATTACATCTTCCAGTGGTAGGACTGCTAATCTATGTGCATGGCAGAGTGTTTTTTCTCTTACTTAACAATGGCAGAACATTTTTGGGCTCCCTTTCCTCACAAAGTAACCATCCTAGTGCCTCGTACCTTGCTCTTATTTTCTTGCACTCACTGCTGTCATTCTGCATGTTTATTTGTCAAATCCATAATTCAGATTGAAATAGAAGTTCATACTCTATGCCTCAGAAATCATCCTGTGTTGTAATCTATTACTTATTCATTTTATGTCTTCTGTCCCATTAGGCCTTAGGTCAGCAGCTGCTTTATTTTTCATCTCTGTGTCTTTAGAAGTATATGTGGGCACTTTAATTTTTCTGAGGAGGAACATGCACCACATATACAGAGACTGGCCAGAAGTCATGCACCGGTAAGTGTCAGAATTGTGATTACAACAGGTTGCTCCTCTAATCCATTGGCTTATGAATAATCTAATTAACTGACTCATTCTATTACACTACCAATAGTAATGGTGGTAGTTTTATGCCCTATAAAGGGATAAATGATACGGATGTCCCAGGAGAGTTCCAGAGATCACAGCCTATGGCTGAACAATGGATATGAACAATTCCAAAGGAGAAACACTGGCAAAAGCAAAGGAGTACTGAATCTATCTAGGGTGTGTGCCAACCTAGGAGATGCAACTCTATGCTGAATCTCTCAAAGTGAAGATAAATGAGTCATCTCACAAGTGAGATTGAGCAGATTCAGACTGTTCAAATACTAAGTCCTCCTAGGGTCCTGGAGATCATGCTATGGCATTGAACCTTGGTTTAAAAGAAAAAAAGAGGAGAGAAAAAAGAATGAGAACACAAAAGAAAATGGAATTTCACCAGAAAAAGGGTTGGTAGGAGCTAGGAAGTACAATCCCAGAAGGGAGAAGAGTCCAGGATGCCTATTGGTCACATTGCACAAGGAACAGGGCTGGGTAATCAGATGGATAGGAGACTAGAAGCAGAGCTCCAACATGACTTCTGTAACTCCCATGTTGAGCTCTTAATCTGCAGAGTGCAAGAATTTGCTGAACAATCAGCACCTTCACTTGCAGTCTAGGAAGGAAAGGAGGAGGGAGGGAAGGAGCAGAGTGTTTTAGAGGGATGTTCTGCAAGG
This sequence comes from Mastomys coucha, assembly GCF_008632895.1. NCBI lineage: Eukaryota > Metazoa > Chordata > Mammalia > Rodentia > Muridae > Mastomys > Mastomys coucha. Next base: position 103,649,053 of record NW_022196913.1, on the reverse strand, counting down.
CATCTTCCTGCTCATGACCTTTTCCACAGCTGCTCATGGCCCCAGTGCCAACTCAGATGTACTGCAGAGGACTAACTTGTGGGAGGCAAGCAGGGCAATGCTTATTCTGGGCAGTAGGTGGTGCCCTTGCTTCTGTCTCAGAACTTCTGCAAGTTTGTTTCTTTGCTCTGGAGACCTCAATCTCAGGATTGAGATCTTGTATGCTCTACTAGGAAGAAGAGAAAGACTAACGTGTATTGAACTGTTTTTTCCGTGACAACCGTGTGCAAGGCCCATGGATCTAGAGAATATTATTCAGTCCACACAGCACCCTGGCCTCCATCCTCCAATCAGTGTTCCTCTGCTACTTCCTCTCTTCCTGCCTTGTATCTCACATTTCATGAATGGAGGACTTACTATGAACCAGGTACCAAGCAGAGCCCTCTCAATTATGACTTCACTCAATCCTTATATCACACATATTTGCAACATTCTGCTGCTGTTCTTCTGTTGGTAAGGGAATTAAGCAGACATAACAACAAATGGTGGGTAATGAATCTGGGATTAGTTTTTCATATCCTAAAGGCCTCATTTCCCTCCCTTTATCATTTTTATACTTTAAGAATCAGACTTAAGCATAGTCTGTTTTCTACTGAGTACCTCTGAGAACTTCTGCTGGGAGACTGAGGGTTGCCTTATATGTAGAAACAAACCCCTTTGTTCATTAGAATACCTAAAGGATTTAAGATAACACTGCAACTCATCACCAAATCTGAAATGTCTGCATCCAAAATGGTGATATGGAGGTGACTATGTATTTGCTCCCCCCACCTGTTATCCTCCATCTCTGTCAACTTCTTATTAGCTATCTACATGTATTTCATAGGATGGACTATGAAAATACATTACTTAGTTGTTAATCTTATTTGTCCTACACCAAACAGCTGACATTTAATGAACATCTATCTACATAACAAGCACTGTTCTAAAGGACAAGTTTTCTTGCTCCCCCAACCCACTTAGATAGTGTCTCACTAGGTAGTAAGAATAACCTCTAATTCATTATGCTGCCCATGTTGGCTTCAAATTTATGACCCTCCTGCTTCAGCCTTCTTACTGTTGGGATTGCAGACACTTGCATTCATAAGTAGACACACACGTATGATTTAATAGTAACTTTAGTTTCAAGGATCTGATGGTCTAGTAAAAGAGAAATGCTAGTAGGTATGTCATCACAAAATGATATAATAGGTGTGATGATGTAGGTAACCATGTAATGCTGGAAGGCTATTACTTGTGTGCTTAGCACACTCTTAGGTATTCAGTGAAAGAGTTTTAAATAATTGAGTAAATAAACACAGTTCATAGATTAGCTAAATGTCTTTGAGGAAGAGATCTAAAGCAAGGAATAAAAGGTGAGTTAAGCAAGAAATAAGGGTGGTTTGGGGCAGAGATAATAGGAAATGTGCCCCATGAATACCTCTGAATCCTCTCGGCTCTGGAAAAGCTTCTTGGATCACCATATTATGCACAACAGATGTTCAGTGAAGCTGCAGGAACTCTCTAGCATCATCTAGTCAGATCTGATTGTGTCTGCCACCATCACCTAGAATTATATTATATACACTGTAATGGTTAATAACAGTTGTCAAATTGATGAGATTTAGAGTCACTTGGAAATATGCCTATGGTGAATTATCCTGATTAGGTTAAATAAAATGGGAATACATACCTACTGCAGGTAGCACCATTCCCTAGGCTGTGATTCTGGATTGTATAAAAAATGAGAAAGCAAGCTGAGTACAAGGGGTCATTACTCTGTACTTCTGACTGTGGGTGTGATGTCAAGCTCCAGCTTCTATAGTTTATCTAACATGATAGACTGTGTCCTAGCACTGTGAGCTAAATAAAACCTTTTTCCTTAAGTTGTTTCTGTCTGAGTATTTTATCACAGGAACAGGAAAAGTAGCAAAAACATACATGGCATTCATAGACTGCAGTGTGACACTGATTCTAAGAAGTACCGAACACTATTTCTCATTGACTATGGGAACCTTTAAGAATGCTTTGGAAGTTGTTTAGCATCTGGATTTGCCATATCTATTTCACTTGTTTCTTAGACCCTTCCTGGAACATATTCTTTGTGCCTGTAAGGCATAGGTCTTAGCATTCTTCATATAACTTCTGCTCGTCACAGGTATTCTTGTACTTTACTCCATATGCAGTATACCTTCTCTCTAGTCTCTCTTTTTCTGTGTTATATACATGAGAATGAGTATCATGTTCACAGGAGCTGTGCTGTTTTATTGTACCCATTTTTTAAACATACAAAGAATAATTAAAGAACTTGGGTAAGATTACTGAGTTGGTAATTACAGAAATCGGATTTTAAACCATGCAGTCTAAACCCACAGTTCCTTTCACATTATACAATGTCCAATGAGGAGATATTGAGTTAGTTAAGCACCATATTTGCATAACGATGATATGAAAATGGCTGGCTGAGTTACAATTAAGTGTGGGCCTCTTATCAGTGCTTTTCAAACTACTTGTAGCAAAGGACTAGTTTACCCATCCCCACCCTCAGTGGAGTATACCTTTGCATACAAGTCTGTAATATATTGTGAGCCATCTTTGAACAGCATTGATCTGCCTACTTAGTTTAGTATTGTATTGATGCATTTAAGAGTGAATCAGAATCGATCATCAATAGGAGGAGAGGACCTTGGCCCTGTGAAGGTTCTATTCCCCAGTGTAGGGGAATGCCAGGGCCAGAAAGTGGGAGAGGGCGGGGTGGCAGGCATGGGGAGGGGGGAGGCAACAGGGGTTTGTTTTTGTTTGTTTTTTTTGTTTTTTGGAGGGGAAACTGGGAAAGGAGAAATTCGCATGTAAATAAAGAAAATATCTAAAATAAAAAAAAATGAAAAAAAAAAAGAGTGAATCAGAAATGTTTGACCTAGGGTTTTGATGAAAACAACTGGGAACCCTTAAACCTTGTGAATTTTCTTCTTAAACTTGAGAAAACCTTTGCTTGGGGCATTCTGTGAAGGGAGCATTTTAGTTGTTATAGGATATTCTGGTAGAGAGACAAGGTTGGATCTAAGCAACTCCATGTCCATGTTAACAATGGGAAAGGGAAATTGGGTCAGAACCTAAAAAGAGTCAAAAGTACTCTTTGAGAAACATAGATTGCTCTTTGGTACACAGATTGGATTTGGAAAGGGATGATGGACCTTGCCACTGATTCTACAAGGCAGGATTGTTATTGATGAGTACTTGGGTAGAACATTATATTTTGAAAAATCTCATTTTGAAGTTTTTCATTGCACTTTAACACACTGGTTATTTCTTATGATAAATAGCAGGAGATTATAAATAAGACAGGTAGGGGAAATGCAATACATGCAAAGACATAAACAATCTCAGGCACTGAAACTTGAAAGGATCCAAGGAGACTTACCTCTAGGCTCTCATTTAAGTAAGAAGGTCCTGCTGCTGCAGCGTTAGTGGTGGGGCCATGAGACACAGTTTTCTAACAGATGAGTTGGAATGAATATTTCAATGCCTGACCATATCAGCCCCATCAGCCTCAATAGCTCCTAGGATGAGAACAATAATGTTTCCAGATCTAACACATTGTTAAGCTAGTCAAGTGTCTGCCATGGATATTCTCTGATGTCAGTACAATCTACTTTCACAGTTGCCCCAGAAATATCCCAAGGAGAGAATGTCCCATGCTGGCTGGCCTTCTGATCACTTCTATTTGTTGACCAAATCTCTTATCAGTGAAATATTGGTTTTGGTTTAGATAATTATGTTATAACTTTGAATGATGACTGACAACTTTTAAATTCAGGTAAATGTTATTGTGATTAACCTTATAGAATTTAAGTTTTGTACTTGTTTTTATTGTTTTAAAAGTCAATGATACTTTTGAAAGCAAGTACATACAAATAGGAATCCATAAAATATTCTGATGGAAACTTTGCTTATTTGAAATATTGTAAGCCAAATTCTAGGAGACTGTGTGTTGAAAACTCTTAGGAGCTTAGGGAACACATAAACAGAGCTACTTGTAAGGATCAGGATGGTAAAAATTGCATTGAAGAGGATGGATGCTTCTGGGATGTCCAAGTAGAGGGAGAGTATGGTAGCCAAGAACATTGGTTTTTGAGCCATACACTCATGGGTCTGTTAGGCTAAGTACAATACCTTAATGAGGCTGATAATTCCTATTACATAGTATGGCTCTGAGAAGTAAATGAACTAATAGGTCCAATACAATGCCTGGATCCTAGGCAACATGTAATAGATAATGACTACCGGCCACTCCTAGACCATGGTTATTCTTACAATGTTTAGCAGAACCATTATCTTGTCATTGCTACCACCATCACAACTAATATCACCGAGTATTGCCACCATCCTGGTCATCTGACTGATCCCAGAAAACCAAGCTGCAAGCGTATCTGGAAGGTATCTTAGTTTTTCTTTAAAATCTTGCTCACCACGTCTTCCTTTTAACACTGTGTCATCTGTGTCTTAGAGGTAGCCTTTGATGAATGTTGGTCCTATAGTAATCCTCTACATCTTGTACTGTTTGGCTATTCCTTCCTTCTGATTATGACTTTTTACCATGAAATTTTTGTTGCACGTTATCTGCAACTCTGGGAATTTAGGAGCTGAATGGGGAAAGAAATTATCTAACTGTCTGCTGAAGCCTTACTGGTCATGAGCATGGTATGCAGAAGGCAGGACTAAACTTTGGGTTGTAGTCCCTTTTGCCTCTGCGATATGATACCATCTGAGGCACTTGGCCTCACTAACTCAATGGCTGGCACTCTACTTTCTGGCTAGAATTTGATATCTCCTAGAAACTTAGTTTAGTTGGCTAGGTCCTGATGGCTTGGACAGTTTATGTAAGTCTTCTGTTCCAGAGGTCTGGATCCCACCTCCTTTCTATGACTCATGAGTTACTTGTTGGCAGCCTAGGTAAATGTTCAAATTAAGCTCAAATTATTTCCAGTGTCAGTTTGTGTTAGTAGGATTCACTGGTGCATGTGGCAAAAACTCAATTCAAATATGCTTGCACAAAAAACAGAAAAAGTTTGGAAGTTACTGATTTTGAACTGGATTGAATCTAGAGGTTCAGAGTTTACCACTGGGAAATAGCTGTATGTTATGGTTTCAGTCTCTTTCATGTTGGTTTCTGTGGGCTCTATTTAGGATCTATTGTGCCATGTTTAGTCTGTTACTCAGGCATCAGAGGTAGGGGGGCAGAAACAGAGACAGAGTCAGATTTAGAGAGAGACACACACAGAGAAACAATCAGATACACATACACACAGAAACACAATCAGAGAGAAATAGTGAGGAAGAAGAAGTGGAAGAAAAAAAGAAAGGGTGGAGGAGAGAATAGGAGAGAAAATTTTCAATAATTCTTAGTGATTTTTACATCTGTTGTGCTGATGTGAATCAGATGTCTATCCTTGGGACATGCACTGTGAACAAAAACATGAGGCCTGTGATGATCAGTCAGGTATGAGGTATGTGATTATTTCTAGAATAGGTCAGAGAACAACTTTAGGTTAATTATCTGGTCAAAGATAAGAGTTTCTCAGAAACAAGCAAGGACTTATAATGAAAGAGGAAACTGTACATCATAGAATAGAGAAAGAATATTTGTCTGTTGCATGAACTGATTCTGAAGGCCTCTGGAACCTTAATGTAATCCTAAGTTTATTTTCCCAGAGATGGGAGAAAGAATAGCATCGGAATCAACAAGCCTGTTTGAAATCTTATTTCTTATTTACCTAAGTTGCTGATCCTTGGACTTGCAGTGAAATGGGAATAATCATTACCTTTTACTCTGCATTTGTTTGGGGTCTTGAATTGCATAGAACACATTGTGTCTAGCATGTAGTAGGTATTCAGGTAATATTGGTTCTTCTCTCCTTTGTGTAACCTGTATTTGCACATGTATACTTTTAAACAAACCATTGAGTCATACCAGAGAGGCGTTCAAGCATCTATTTACCCATGCCTTCTTTTTATTATCATGTCCCTGAGATCACAGGGCCTATCTATCATCATGGTTAATAATACCAAAGAAAAGAAAGGACAATAACATTGTAATTTTTTTTTTTATGCCTGACTTTCTTTTCCCTAGATCCTTTTTATTTTCTCTTGACTAGGGGAAAGCTGAATAGAAAAAGGTAATATGTTCTCTAAGTGAGCCATAGATACTCTGTAGAGTTTTAAGTATCTGTATATCCCTCCATAAAATATTACTTGAATCTCCAGTTACTCTTTATTTGTTTATGTACTTTGGTGTCAATTTATGTACTTTGGAAGATGGAAGCAAAGAATCAGGCAATGTATGATTAATCCTAGTACCCTGACTGTGAAAAACTTTCAGGAATTTTATTTGCTGTGTTTTTACTATATGATAAATGCTTTACATGAATTATTTGGTTTATCCATCTACTAATATATAGTACATGTCAGTCTTATGTATGTATTTTTTCATCCTGTTGTTTATCCATCTGTCTGTGTATCCATCCATATACATTCATGTGTTCATCCATTAATTTTCATTGATTCTTTCCCCAATCTACTTACACATCTTCCATTAGTTCATTGACCTAGTTGTCTGTCCAGTCTCTCAATGTTACTTGAACTTCTTAGGCTTTTAAATTTCTTATCCCAACATATCCTTACCTTGCTCCATGTAAACTTCAAACTTACCAGTTTGAAGGTATAGCAGTTTTTCCATCAAACTTAGAATTAATCAGGATTAAATAAGTGATATAGAAAGCATAAGATATAAACAGACAGAATGAATTATGTGCTCAACTCTCAGCCTGAGGTGAGGAAATGTGAAGATACTTCACTGAGTTTTTAAAGTGTTTTTGAAACAAATGATCATATCCTTGGTACATTAAAGTAACATTCTTTGACAACCTTCATGTTTGGAAGGTCTGAAGTATGAAATGCGAATCTTGGGGTTTACAGAAATGTCTTCCTGAGGGGTGGGCTTTGCGGAATAATATGTCTCTTTCCCTTTGTAATGGCTGTCTAAATTCTTTGGCTTGTGGCCTCTGTCTTACCTTTAAGGACTGAAATTACATTCCTCTGACATCTTTTCTCATTTCCTCATTTTTTTCTACTGATTTGTTTGTTCTCCATTTCTGACATCTGGAGAGCCCCATGTCATTCACATGGATCTAACTGGATCCACCTGGTGTACATAGATATGAAGATGGCAGTGATGAGTCTCTCTAAATTGACCTCCTTGCAACTCTGCAGGTGAATGGGAGGCAACAGAGGATCAAAGAGGTTCTCTCCATTGCATGTGTTTATCCTAACAAAGTGTAGAGATCTTCTTTGGGTCAGAGTGTCTATGGCTCATTATAATAATGATTTGATGTAGGTACACTGTATGTTTATGTGTGCAGATCCCTATTAATATACAGAACAAATGTGTGTTGACAAACAATTCTAAAATTAAAAAAAAGCCACAGTCTGAAATAGAACTTTAAGTTTCCAAAAGGTATGCATGTCCATATTTGTACTAGAGAATGAAGTGTGGGAAAGGATGGGAAGAAAGATATAGTGTATCTTACTCAATGTAGCATTGACATTCAGAACATAAGCATCATGCTTTTCCCTCACTTCTCTTTCTCTCTTTTTTTCTGCATAGGAAGTACTAAGCCTCCTGAAGAACTTTTGTTTTTCCTTTCTAGTGTCCACAGGTATTACCTCCAAAAATTGTTTAGAATAAAATGTAGTTGAAAATGTAATAAAACAGAAAAGATGTTTGACAAGCAGGGATTATATTCCAAAAGTGACATTTCTTTGTCCCTCAACAATGGAGAGGTCTATACTGGCATAGGAAATGAGTTGGCATGTTTATCCCATCATTCCCTGCCCCTGCTGTGAGGGAGCTTCCTCAATCTGTCCATGTTGTATTCTCTTAAATATCACCCATCAGAGAAGCAAAGGACTGTCCCATACTGAGAAGGTACCAAAATAGGTGGCTTTTGGTTTCATTGTAGAATTTTTGATTTCTGAGTATTTGTTTGTCAGACAGTAAGAGTTCCCCTGATTCAGAAGGGTTTCTCTGTGTCCCTGGTGATGTGAGAGTTCAGCCAGAAGACTCTCTGGCCCAGAGTATCTGGCTTCATAGCCCAGAGTCTTTACTAGGTCTATTTTTTTTAAGCTGAGGCATACAAATTGGTTAGACAAGGGATCTGCCACAGAAGATTCCCAGATTTCTAGGATGATAATGGTAATTCATACAACTTGGTTATTTTTAAGAGAAATAATTATATTGTATATATCAGAAATAATAGTTCTATCAGTCAGAAATAAAAGATCATAGGCCTTGTAATTGTCTTCTACCTTTGGCCCACCCATCAGCCACATATAGCCAAAGACAGCTATGAATATGGTTAGACACAACACTGTGAGCTTGGATAAAGCACCATGAAATGTATTTTGTGATGAGACTGCATGGTTGACTAGTGCGGACTTCTCAGATGACAACAACCTGTTATACATCAAAAAAAAAAAATGGACACATCTGAAAGAGTTGTTAAGGACTGACTTGTGTACTGTTAAACTTACTTTCTAGAACTTATCTTCATGGTATGATTGAACTGGAAGATAGAATCTTCAAAGATGTAATTTAGTTAAAATGAGATTAATGGGGTGAGTACTAACCAGCACAACTGGGGTTCTTATATGTTGTAAGGATTCAGATGTATAAATGAAAAATCACCTGAAGGTGCAGAAAGAGGACAGCAATCTCCAAGGTGAAGAGAAAAAACAAGTCTAGGAGAAGCCACATGTGATGGACAACACCATCAGCTTGACTTCTAGAAGGTCAAGAACTATGAATAAAACACCTTTTCATCATTTAAACCACCCCTTATCTGTGATGCCTTGTTCTGGCTGACTGATTTTTAGTGCACGGACCTATGATTTGAATCTTATCTTCTTTGGGTAACAAGTAAACATAAGATTTCTTCAAGTCTTATTTCTTCATATGAAAATTGTAGTTGACAATATGGTTTGGTCTGCTAAGTGTACATGAGAGTTCAATATGATCAAGATTGAAAGAAGTTCTCTTATATATATATCCAGGCTAACTAGCCAAGAAATTGGTAGTCTTATGACTTCTAAGCCAAAATGGAGAGTATACACTTAGTTTCTGTGTCACCTGTGCTTGAATAGTTGATTATGCCATTTTAGAACGACGTGAATGTGTGGATTGTGATAGGTTGAAAATTCATTAGGAAGAGGGTGTTTGAGCTGAATTGGGCATATAGTTTAGGAGATGTATGTCTGCAGTGTACTAGTTTCTTTATCGCTTTCTATGATGAACACCATGGCCAAAAGCAACCAGGAGAGGAAAGGGGTTATTTCATTTTATAGGTATAGTTCAGCAAAAAGGGAAACCAAGGTCAGAACTCCAGGTTGGGACATGGAGCAGAAACTAACAAATACTGCATACTGGCTTGCTCCGAGGCTCATTGTTCATTTACCTATCTCATACTTCCCAGGAATACTTAAACAAGATTTCTACTGCTTACAGTGAGCTGGGCCCTAATACACCAACTAACAATTAAGAAACTGTCCAACAGACACGACCATAGGCCAATCTGATGGGGGGAAATTCTTCAATAGAGGTTTCTTCTTCTTCTTAGGTGCTACAAATTGACACCAAGATTAGTCACCATGGGAGGTATGGGTAGCAAGTACACTCTCTGTCAACTTTAATTGTTTACTCTGTGACATTTTCATAATCAAATCAATTGCCAACTTCTTACTAATTTTTAAAATATTCCCAGGAGTGGCATAGCTGAGTCATATGGATGTTTAATTCTAGTACTTTGAGAAGACTCTAGAATAATTTCCAAAGTGGCTGAAAATTGCAAAGCATGGGATACCATCCTGTGAGTTACTGATCAGGATGGCCCAAGAGGTCTTCAAAGTAAATTAGTATATTGTCATTTCTCTATATGATGTTTCTATTAGAGAAGATACCACCAATTTGGGTTAGTTGACATGGCTGACATAGAGAAGCCAATCTCAAACTAGCTGGGAGTCCTTCTCCTTTCTGGCTAGTTTTTACAGAGCTAGAAGGTGCTGTTAAGGCTTCCAGAAGAGAAACCACATCAGGAGTCTTACATAGCTCTAGAGCTTGCATGCTATAATACTGACTTGCTAGGCAAGGTGTGTCTGTCGTAATAGTGACACAGCTGTCATGGGTAATTGCTTTTTTTAAAAAAAGTATTAATTATTAAGTCTTTTTCCAGAAGGAATTTATGCCTGGTGATATAGTCTTGGTCAATAGCCAATGGGCATAGGCCTGAGAATAGAACCTGCTATTGTTATTTTGAGATTGGTCATGCTATCAGATTGTGTTCTTAAATACTTATGTTTATATACATAGACTTGAGCTTCTTTCGGTCTTGGTAGGATAAATGTTTTGTTGTTGTTGTTTTGTGTGTGTGTGTGTGTGTGTGTGTGTGTGTGTGTTTTACCACATCAAAAAACCAGCCAAATGAAGAGATACATATTTGAGAATAATAGACTGGGTGCTTTGTATGAGAAATGTCCCTATAGGCTCAAGCATATTCCCAGTTAGTGGTCTTATTTGGGGAGGTTGGGGTAAGTATATACTGACTGACTTAAGTACATCACTGGAGGTAGGTTTTGATATTGCATAGCCCTGCCCCACTTCCAGTTGATTGTCTGTTTTACATTGTTGTTTGATGAGATGATCTTTCAGATTCCTTCTCCTGCTGCTGTGCTATTTCTTGCTGTTTCCATATCTCCCTCATCACCACAACTCTGCCACAATGGACTCCTATCTCGCTGTTACCATAAGCAAAAATACATTTTTCCATAAGTTGTTGTTGGTAGTTTTTAATCATAGCAAGAGAAATGTAACTCAGTTAGCCTTAAATGAACCAACCCTCTTGGCTTACCACTTCCAAACACAGGAAACATTGTGGATGAGGAGAGCAAAAGCACAGAAGAATTGGAGATGGGAATGACTGTTGGGAGATGCTGTCTTCTGGACATGACATGGCTATGGCAATTGGAAGTCACAGCAGCTTTGATTACTTGGACAAGACTTGCATATGATGAAGGCAGCCAAATTCATCATTGGTCAGAGATATGTTCCACTGTCCCCACCTCTTATGGAGGCACTATTGGCAGATGATCACTATTCAGGGAGGGTAAATCATTCTTTTATGAGGGTATTTCCATTGGCAGTGGATGGCCCATGGGGGTAAAATTGATTAAACTTAATGTAATATCAAAAAGAAAGAAGAAGGGTAGGGAGAGAAAGAAGAGAAATGAAGTTGGGGGGTGGAGATATTGAGAGAACTTGTGGGTTGGAGGTAAATATGGTGTAGATATATATGACCATGTTTTCATGTATAGAAATTTTCAAGAATAAAGAATTTTAATTAAAATTTAAAATAGTATTATCTCTAAGATTTGTCCATTCATTATACAATTTTTAGATCTCATTATTTGCATTTGTTTCCCATGGCTGCTCTAACAAGCTAACATAAGCATTGTGGATTATGACAATGAAAATTTACTTTCTTACCAATCTTAGAAGTGGGAAGTTACTGTATATGTCACACTGGGCTAGAGTTAAGGCTGGGGCAGGCCTGGTCCTACCATGATTCTCTAAAGAAGGATATCATCCATTCTCTGCTCCAATGCCTGTCATTTTAACCTCTGGCTTCTATTTTTTTTTTTAACTTTTATTGCATTGTGATGAGAAAAGTTACATGATTTCAATTTATCTGAATTTGTTAACATTTAAAAACATATTTTAAGTAAATAGAATTAAATCACATTCTTCTTTCCCTTTTGTACCCCAGCTCCTCCCAGAGACCCCCCTTCAATACCTACAATATCTTTTTTTGTCATATTCCTTAAAATTTATAAAATATTTTAACAATAAAAATGAGTATTATAAAAGTTGTTTGATATAAAACAACCATCAATTTAACAGTCTTATGTAGATGCTTGTCTACAGCAATACTGAAAATACATACGATTTTCTCAATATAAATTTTAAATAACTCCAAATATATTAACTGTATATTTCAAAATAATACATCACTACTTGTATTTTCTTAAATGAACATAAATATATAAAGCCTTTGTTTGCTTGTTTTGTATTTAGTAGAGTTTAAAATCTTGGCTCTTAATGTGGTACAGCCCAAAATAAGAACAATTTTTTAGACATTGGAGTTCATTGTAATAAGGCTGTACTTCAATGACGTTCACATCACCAAAGGATTTTACCTCCATCATAGCAAAGCTGGAAGTTGACAGTTCTGCTGTGCCAAGGAATGAATTGTAGGCATGATTTTTGGATACAGACTTCCGGCTATGGTCAAAACTATTTGACTTGAGTGATTGTCTTCATTCTCAGCCCACAGAGAACAGGTTACATTCATTTAAGGAATGGTATGTGTATTAAGATGGTCTAGCCACAAAGTCATTCACCAACTGTTTCAATGAACAATGGTTCTGCTTGGAGGGTGGCACAGACATTAGGTGCGGGTAAGAATCTGGTTCATTAGCTGTGATAATTTGGGAAATCATTCATCTCAGAGAAAGAGTACTTATAAAGTCCTCTTCCTCAAAATTGATACAAGAGCTACAAATTATAAATGTCAAGCAAAACATTCAGCCTCACTCTTTGTTGTTCTCTTTCCTACAAGCTGCCTCCAAAGTTAATTGTCTATGTCTCCCTTGGGTATATAAACACTTTTGAAATATATAAGCTGTTCTGAAAACCATAGTGTAGTGTAAAACATGAAATAAACAATACTACTAATAGAGAGGCTGAGATAGGAGAAGCAAGATTTCAAGACTCTTATGTTGTACACAGTAAGACACTGTCACAAACAAGCTGAAAGTGTATATAGGTTGTACAACATTGGACCTATTTCTCGAATTATCAAATTAGAGAGACCATTGGATGACAATCAGTGAATTTCTAATCCCACATATTTTTGGATTTCAATCAATTAGAATATGTTGGTAATATTAATTTTCATGTTAAGATATTAAGAAAAGGTAATTGTCACTTCCTGTTGTTTTTGTTGTAAGAGGTGGAATTATATTTGTGTGGATTTGTTGAAAGATTACTTTCTTGCTTCTTCTAGGATGTAGTTTCGCTCCTTATGTTGATGTTTTCCATCTATTACCCTTTGTAGGGCTGGATTTGTGGAAAGATATTGTGTAAATTTTGTTTTGTCACGGAATATCTTGTTTTTTCATCTATGGTAATTGAGAGTTTTGCTGGGTATAGTAGCCTGGGTTGGCATCTGTGTTCTTGTAGGGTCTGTATGACATCTGCCCAGGATCTTCTAGCTTTCATAGTCTCTGGTGAGAAGTCTACCATAATTCTGATAGGCCTGCCTTTATATTTTACTTGACCTTTTTTCCCTTACTACCTTTAAAATTCTTTCTTTGTTTAGCGCATTTGTTGTTTTTATTAATATGGGACGGGAGGAATTTCTTCTCTTGTCCAGTCTATTTTGAGTTCTGTAGGCTTCTTGTATGTTCACGGGCATCTCTTTCTTTAGGTTAGGGAAGTTTTCTTCTATAATTTTGTTGAAGACATTTACTGGCCCATTACATTGGGAGTCTTCACTCTCTTCTATACCTATTATCCTTTGATTTGGTCTTCTCATTGTGTCCTGGATTTCCTGGATGTTTTGGGTTAGGAGCTTTTTGCTTTTTGCATTTTCTTTGACTGTTGTGTCTTCTGCCCCTGAGATTATCTCTTCTATTTCTTGTATTCTGTTGGTGATGCTTGCATCTATGACTCCTGATTTCTTTCCTAGGTTTTCTATCTGCAGGGTTGTCTCTCTTTCTAATTTCTTTATTGTTTTTATTTCCATTTTTAGATTCTGGATGGTTTTGCTCATTTCCTTCACCTGTTTGATTGTGTTTTCCTATAGTTTTTTAAGGGATTTTTTGTGTTTCCTTTCTAAGAGCTACTAGCTGTTTAATTGTGTTCCCCTGTGTTTCTTTGATGGTGCTATTTATGTCTTTCTTAAAATCCTATGTCATCATGAGAAGTAATTTTAGATCTGAATCTTGCTTTTCTGGTGTGATGGTGGGTCCACGACTTTCTATGGTGGGAGAATTGTGTTCTGATGCTGCCAAGTAACCTTGGTTTGTGTTGTTTATTTTTTTATGCTTGTCTCCCACCCCCGCCATCTGGTTCTCTCTAGTGCTACCTGCCCTTGGTAAATCTGACTGGAGTCAGTCCTTCCTATGATCCTTGTTGTGTCAGAACTCCTCAGATTCAAGCTGTCTCTGTGATCCTGTGATTCTGCGATCCTGTGATCCTGGGCTTGTTAGAGCACTTCTATTGTCATATTATCTCCTGTCTTTTTTGAACTTCCTGCCTCACAAGGCACTTGTTTCTACACTTAATATTTACCAGGAGTAGCATCCAAGGTGTCATCTCTATTTAAGAATATTCAGCTCAATCTATCTTCAAGCACTCCTAGCCATATAAAGCAAAAAAGTCAAAAAAAAAAAAAAAAAAAAAAAAAAAAAAAAAAAAAAAAAAAAAAAAAAAAAAAAAAAAAAAACCTCAGGTGACAGCAGATGCTGGAGAGTTTGTGGAGAAAGAGGAGCACTCCTTCATTGCTGGTGGAATTGCAAGCTGGTACAACCACTCTGGAAATCAGTTTGGTGGTTCCTCCGGAAATTGGACATAGTTCTACCAGAGGACACAACTATACCACTCCTGGGCATATACCCAGAAGATGCCCCAACATGTAATAAGGACACATGCTCCACCATGTTCATAGCAGCATTATTTATAATAGCCAGAAACTGGAAACAACCCAGATGTCCCTCAACAGAGGAATGGATACAGAAATTGTGATACATCTACACAATGGAGTAACTACTCAGCTATTAAAAATAATGAATTTATGAAATTCTTAGGGAAATGAATGCATCTGGAGAATATCATTCTGAGTGAGGTAACCCAATCACAAAAAAAACATGCATGGTATGCAGTCTCTGATACATGGTTATTAGCCCAGATGTTCGGAATACACGAAGTACAATCCAGAAACCACAAGAAACTCAAGAATAAGGAAGACCAAAATGTGGACACTTCATTCCTTCTTAAAAGGGGAACAAAATACTCATGGAAGGAGTTGCAGAGACTAACTATGGAGCAGAGATAGAAGGAAGGACAATCTAACCTGATATAACTGTCTCTTGAGAGGCTCCGACAGCACTCGACTAAAACAGAAGTAGAGGCTCACAACTATCCACTAAACTGAGTACAGGGTCCCCAAATGAAGGAGCTAGAAAAAGGACCGAAGGAGCTGAAGGGTTTGCAGCCCCTTCGGACGAACAATAATATGAACTAACTAGTACCCTCAGAGCTCCCAGGGACTAAACCACCAACCAAGGAGTACACATGGTGGGACTGATTGCTCCAGCAGCATGTATATAGTAGAGGATGGCTAAGTCGCTCATCAATGGGAGGAGAGGCTCTTGGCCCTGTGAAGGTTCTGTGCCCCAGT
>NW_022196913.1:103631044-103633456 GCF_008632895.1 Mastomys coucha | reverse complement strand
GGGAAACTGGGAAATATGACATGTAAATAAAGAAAATATCTAATAAAAAATGAAAAAAGAAAAAATAAAGCAATATATTAAAAAAATGAGGAGTAGCATTATGTGGATATATTTAGGTGACTATTATTAGATCCCCATAGTATTAAGCAGGCAGCATAGAATAATGCAAAGAATATATCCCTAATTGTTAGCTTTATAGTCTTGGGAAAAATCAGTGAATCCCCTGAGTCTGATTCTTCAAATCTCAAAGGAGTATAACATTACCTACATCATATGGGTGTTGTGTGTTCATTTACATGAGAAAACATGTGAGAATCAATTAATAAGCTCCAAAGTCACAGCAGGCTCTTAGGAAATGGCAGTTGTTTAGTCTCATTTATTTTAGTTCTGTTGTTTTTAATTTATCTATACTCTTTAACTTGCATATTTTTCTTTTTTCCCCCACAGAAAGAGCCATCTCAGACAAAATTCCCTCTTGTATAGTCCCAACCAAGCTTTGTAGCATTGGCAGGATACCTGAGGACTTGCAGGCTGGGGGTTTCTTTATCATACACCAAGCAAGTACTACTTAGCTCTTTTTTACCCAGCAGAAGTCAAAGTAGCCCAGGGGAGTACACAAAGCACCTTCTTTCCTAGCTTACCACCCAGCACTCACACTAGTAGGGCTGCCTTGCAGGCTTCTTACTGATAATTTGATACTGAAGATCCAACTCCAGTCCCAAGGATCAGTTTTACCTAAAGGTATTGGGTACATCTAGGAACTTTCTGTATCTACAGTTTGACTTCAAATTCTGGATCTGAATAGCTACTGGTGGTGTAGGCTCTGTGATACCTGTACCTCATGCCTTGTTCCTAATGCTGCCCATTTTCTTTACTTCTTTTTCCCCATAGTGAGCTGCATGATATCTCTGTATTTTCCTAGTTCACTGTTGACACAACAGAAATTGGTACCTTGTTCTAAAACTCAGCTGAGGAGTCTGGCGTGGTTTCTCACTAATAGTGCTGGACTAGACCCTTGAGTCTCAGTCATCATCTCTGTTTTTTTTTTTTTGTATGTTTGTGGAAACTTTCACTGACCCATCAACCCAAAGAACCATTGATCCATCCACCAACTGGCCATCCATCCATCCATCCATCCATCCATCCATCCATCCATCCATCCATCTGTCTTAGGTAGGATTTCTATTGCTGTGTTGGAAGCTATGACCAAAAGCAAGTTGGAGTAGAAAGTTTATTCAGCTTACATTTCCATTTTTGCTGTTCATCACTGAAGGAAGCCAGGACAGGAACACACACAGGGCAGGGACCTTGAGTTAAGAGCTGATGTAGAAGCCATGGAGGAGTGCTACTTACCGGCTTGCTTCCTATGAACTGCTCAACATGCTTTTTTGTGGAACCCATGACAACAGCCCAAGGATAACACCACCTACAATTGGCTGGGCTCTTCTCCATCAATCATTAATTAATAAAATGCCTACAGTCATATCTTATGAAAGCATTTTCTCAATTGAAGTTCCATTTACTAGTTGACTCCAGTTTGTGTGTCAGTTGACTTAAGACTAGCCAGCACACCATAAACACTGTCCATTGAGTAAGATTTATCTAACCCCATTTATGCAGTATTAAAATATATTGTTCAGTAGGAGCCTTCAAAGAGCACCTAGTCCAATGAATAAGATATCTGAGTGAATAGGTACTTATGCATTTATATGAGAAATTCAATAGGACCTCATTGAAAGGCACTGAATTTTGAGTTGAGAGGTTAGAGGAGTCTTCACAAGGGAGGTGACACTAGAGCTGAGTTAGAGGCTAATAAAAAAGTCATTACATAGACAAGGTAGGACATTGAAAATGTATACTATTTGTCATGCCTGAAACCCATGTTCTAAGTCCAAACTCATTATTCTTAATTCCTCACTATACCAAAGAGTAGCTGTTAGTACCCAATAGTGTTACCTCTAAATTCATGTACTAAAGTCTTCACTCTCAATATGATTGAATCATAATACAACTATTTTTAAACAATCTAAGTACAGTCATAAGCGTGGGATCTTAATGCAATAAAATCGTATAAGAAGAGAGAGGGACTACAGAAATCACTTTAATCTCTAAGAATACATTAGGAAGGCAGTTAAGAGAGAAGAGAGTTCTTATCAGGAACTGAATTGGCCAGCATTTCATCTTATACTTTCTACCACCCAGAGTCATGAGAAAATAAGTGGAGCCAGTCTATGCTATTTTGTTGTGGCAAGCCTGGAGAGGCTAGGATGGCACCTGAAGGACTGATGTTCTTTTGATCATACAGCAGATATCTTGTATGTGATCGGATTTTGGAATGCAAAGAGGCTAGGTGCCTCAACTATGTCATTTCCTTTGATTTTTACCATGACACTTTCTATTTTTTTTTTTTTT
>NW_022196913.1:103629475-103630966 GCF_008632895.1 Mastomys coucha | reverse complement strand
AGGCCTCAAACTCAGAAATCCACCTGCCTCTGCCTCCCAAGTGCTGGGATTAAAAGCGTGTGCCACCAACTGCCCGGCTACCACGACACTTTCAACACTGTTTTTACAAACAAACATCAAACAGGAGTTTGATGTCCAGAAATCAATGTCTTCCATAAAGTTCTCTAGAAAGTTTAGGAGATTGAATCAAGTCTATTCATTGTAAAGTTTTAGTATTTATTCTCTAATTTCTAAGTAAAGGGAAAACCCACTTGCCTAGCCTCACAATCCGACAAAATAAAGGTGGCTTCTATTCTTGATCCATGTCTGAGGCTCTTTGGAGGCAGGTCTGTGGGTTTCAGGAACAGGCTCTGTCAGCCTCTAGACTCTAAATGTAACATTTGCTATCAGCTACAGAGCAGCTTAATAAGGCTCCCTGTTTCTGCCGTGCACTTATGAGTGTACCCCGCCTGTCTCAGAAACTGAAATACATACCAAGCCAGATAACTCGCCTTACCCCAGCCTGCTACAAAGGAACTGAAGAAACTCACAAGATGACCAACCCTCTCTTTTGGATGCAAAGTTGTGTTACAGGGAGGATAAATAACAGACACAGCAGTCTTTCCAGATGTTTAAATAAATCCGTTGAATCTTTTTGTCTTTGCACCAGGGAAAATGGGAAGTATCTTTAAGATAAATGTATTTGATTTTATCACTAGCATACATGAATTGAGCACCTGCTGTTTGCCAAGAGAATATCTGAGGATCCAGGGAAAGATAAGCTAAGGTCCCTGGCTGAGAAAGCACATATCTAAGTGCATTCTTTTTTTTCTTTTTTACATTTACATTTCATATGTTGTCCTCTTTCCTGGTTTCACCTCTGAAAAAATCCCTATTCCTTCCCCCCTTTCCATGTTCACCAACCCACCCTCTCCTGCTTCCTGGCCCTGGTATTTCCCCATACTGGGGCATAGAGCCTTCACAGGACCAAGGGCCTCTCCTCCCATTCATGATCAACTAGACCATCCTCTGCTACATGTGCAGCTGGAGCCATGAGTTCTACCATGCATACTCTTTGGTTGGTGGTTTAGTCCTTGGGAGCTCTGGGGGGACTGGTTAGTTCATATTGTTATCCTCCTATGAGGCTGCAAACCCCTTCAGCTCCTTGGTTCCTTTCTCTAGCTCCTTCATTGGGGATCCTGTGCTCAGTTCAATGGATGGCTGTGAGTATCCACTTCTGTATTAGTTTATTAGTTGGGCACATGCATTCTTATTCCTCTGTGTAGCTATGGGAGAGAGGTGTGACTCACAGAGATGCTTTTGACCTATTAAAGCCTCAGCAAGCTGATCTGAAAATAGGGTAGAAGACCATTTTCTGTTTCTACCAAAGATTCTGGGAAAATGTTCAAGCACAGTGCTTGGGAGATGACATTATGTCTGTGGGTCCTTTGGTTGGTGGTTGAGACCCTGGGAGCTCTGAGGGTACTACTTAGTTCATATTGTTGTTCGTCC
>NW_022196913.1:103591169-103628597 GCF_008632895.1 Mastomys coucha | reverse complement strand
TTTGTTTGTTTCTTTGTTTTCTGGAGGGGAAACTGGGAATGGAGAAATTTACATGTAAATAAAAAAAATCTGGAAAAAAAATTCTTGCTAGTTAGCGAAGACTCCAAGGAAAGAGTAGAGAGGGAGATGGCTGTGTGTGACCCAGTACTTGCTGCTGGCATTTCTCTATTACAGGAAATTACTCCTCTCTTGAATGGGAGTGGCAGACTCTATTGTCTGTCTCCTCTTGGTCTAATCATTTCTTTCATCATTATTTTTGTTCGAAGTTTTTAAGCTCTCATGTAGCAGCAACTACTGGATTTTGTTCCTTGTGGTCTAACTTCGCCATGATCTCTACCAATTGAGGGACATGTGCCATAATCATGAATAGAGAGGACAGTTGCTGCTCTTAAAAGAATACCTTCTGAAAAACAGAGTATAATGCAATGTGATGCAATATAATATAGTACTACAGGAAGAGAGCAATGGTTGAAGAATGTAGTAATAACATAGGATTAAGTGGAAACTTATAGTGGAACAGAAGGAAATTAAGAGTTATATGAAAGGCCTACTCTTAAGGTTCTGTGCCCCAGTGTAGGGGAATGCCAGGGCCAATAAGTGGGAGAGGGTGGGGTGGCAAGGATGGGGAGGGGGGAGGCAACAGGGGTTTGTTCTTGTTGTTTTTGTTTGTTTGTTTTTTGGAGGGGAAATTGGGAAAGGAGAAATCATATGACATGCAAATAAAGAAAATATCTAATAAAAAAAATTCAACCCCCCCCAAAAAAAGTCTGTGGGTCCTATAGGAGAAGTAATGATCATGGTTGCTAACTCCTGTTTAGAAAGGTTACAATTAGAGCTTAACTCTTAATAAGAGTCTTAATAGAAAATTCAAGGCCATTCCTGGTTTGACTTTTACCTTATGACACGTGAGCCCATCATAGTATGTAAATTCAACTCCTTTCAGTTTAGAAACTTTGATGACTTTACTTAGTAAAATGATACCTTTATTAATATTTATCACTGAAAGTTCTCTCTGGATGTTTGGTCTCTTGGAAGTGGTTTGTTTGCATCATCACATTGAAGATAGTTGCTTTTCAGTTTTGAAGTATACAGGGTGATGAGTTAACAGGCTTAGAAATGAGTGTTTAACTTTCAGCTGGGTTCTTCAGTTATTGCTCTGTCAGCTTTCCCATTCTTTTAAAATGGTTTATAAATAGCAAATAAAAAATAATGACTCTTTTTAACTTGTTGTCATAAAGAAACCATTAATGTTGTCTATGTAAAGTTCTGTGTAGCAAACTCTGTTTTAACCAATGGCAGCAACTGTTACCAAGAAGAAAAGAACGGTTTGTAGATACATCTACTGAGACTAGGCTCCACAACACTTCGTTTTGATTTGGTATAGTTCTCTGAGAAGTTTCCTTGATGGTGGTTGGGGATTATACTTATCTGTGGGATTAAGACAAATGTTCATGGTGTGTTGTTAGGAATTACGGTAGTTTAGTAAAGTATGGCTGCAAATTCTCTTCTAATAAATATGATTTCACAATAATAAAGTTGTTAACTTGATTTCCAACACTAGGTATGCTGTCCCTTTTGTTGAGTTATATTTTTCTTTTATGGTATTATGATGAGAAAAGTTACATGATTTTAATTTATCTGAATTTGTTAACATTTAAAAACATATTTTAAGTAAATAGAATTAAATCACATTCTTGTTTCCCTTTTGTACCCCAACTCCTCCCAGAGAACCCCCTTCAATACCTACAATATCTTTTTTGTAATATTCCTTAAAATTTATAAAATATTATAACAATAAAAACAAGTATTATAAAAGTTGATTGATATAAAACAACAACCAATTTAACAGTCTTATATAGATGCTTGCCTACAGCAATACTGAAAATACATACGTTTTTCTCAATATATTGCTCTGTCAGCTTTCCCATTCTTTTAAAATGGTTTATAAATAGCAAATAAAAAAGATAATGATTCTTTTTAACTCGTTGTCATAAAGAAACCATTATTTTAGATAACTCCAAACATATTAACTGCATATTTCAAAATAATACATCACTACTTGTATTTTCTTAAATGAACATAAATATATAAAATATTTTTGTTTGTTTGTTTTGTATTTAGTAGAGTTTAAAATCTTGGCTCTTACTGTGGTACAGCCCAAAATAAGAACAATTGTTTAGACATTGGAGTTCATTGTAATAAGGATGTATTTCAATGACCCACACATCACCAAAGGATTTTACTTCCATCATAGCTAAGCTGAAAGTTGACAGTTCTGCTGCGCCAAGGAATGAATTGTAGACATGATTTTTGAATACAGATTTCCTGCTATGGTCAAAGCTATTTGACTTGAGTGATTGTCTTCATTCTCAGCCCACAGAGAACAGGTTACTTTCATTTAAGAAATGGTGTGTGTATTAAGATGGTCTATCCATAAAGTCATTCACCAACTGTTTCAATGAACAATGGTTCTGCTTGGAGGGTGGCACAGACATTAGGTGCAGGTAAGAATCTGGCTCATTGGTTGTGATAATTTGGGAAATCCTCTCAGAGAAAGAGTAACTTATAAAGTCCTCTTCTTCAAACTTGGTACAAGAGCTACAAATGTCAAGCAAAGCATTCAGCCTCACTCTTTGTTGTTCTCTTTCCTACAAGCTACCTCCAAAGTTATTTGACTATGTCTCCCTTGGGTATATAAATACTTTTGAAATATATAAGCTATTCTGAATAGCTTATATATATATAGCATAGTATAGTGTAAAACCGTTAAATAAACAATTCTACTAATAGAGAGGCTGATATAGGAGAAGCAAGATTTCAAGACCCTTATGTTGTACACAGCAAGACACTGTTACAAAAAAGCTGAAAGTATATATAGATTGTACAATGTTTGACCTATTACTCCAATTACCAAAGTAGAGAGACCATTGAATGACAATCAATGAATTTCTAATTCCACATATTTTTGGATTTCAATCAATTAGGATATGTTGGTAATATTAATTTTCATGTTAAGATATTAAGAAAAGGTAATTGTCACTTCCTATTGTTTTTGTTGTTAGAGGTGGAATTAGATTTGTGTGGATTTGTTTTGCTCCTTATGTTGATGTTTTCCATCTATTATCTTTTGTAGGGCTGGATTTGTGGAAAGATATTGTATAAATTTTGTTTTGTCATAGAATATCTTGTTTTCTCCAACTATGGTAATTGAGAGTTTTGCTGGGTATACTATCCTGGGCTGACATTTGTGTTCTTGTAGGGTCTGTATGACATCTGCCCAGGACCTTCTAGCTTTCAGTCTCTGGTGAGAAGTCTGGCATAATTCTGATAAGCCTGCCTTTATATGTTACTTGCCTTTTTTCCCTTACTACCTTTAAAATTCTTTCTTTGTTTAGTGGTATTTTGGTATTTTGATTATTATGTGATGGGAGAAATTCCTTTTCTTGTCCAGTCTATTTTGAGTTCTGTAGGCTTCTTGTATGTTCATGGGCATCTCTTTCTTTAGGTTAGGGAAGTTTTCTTCTATAATTTTGTTGAAGACATTTACTGGCCCATTACACTGGGAGTCTTCACTCTCTTCTATACCTATTGTCCTTAGGTTTGGTCTTCTCATTGTGTCCTGGATTTCCTGGATGTTTTGGGTTAGGAGCTTTTTGCTTTTTGCATTTTCTTTGACTGTTGTGTCAGTGTTTTCTATGACTGACTGCAGAGCCTGGCCCCAGGGTCTGCTCAGTGCATCAGCCCAGAGACACCAGAAGGAACCTGAGCCACTCTGCTGGCAGTCTTCTGCCCCTGAGATTATCTCTTCTATTTCTTGTATTCTGTTGGTGATGCTTGCATCTATGACTCCTGATTTCTTTCCTAGGTTTTCTATCTGCAGGGTTGTCTCTCTCTCTGATTTCCTTATTGTTTCTATTTCCATTTTTAGATTCTGTGATGGTTTTGCTCATTTCCTTCACCTGTTTGATTGTGTTTTCCTGTAGTTATTTAAGGGATTTTTTTATGATTCCTCTTTAAGAGCTTCTAGCTGTTTACCTGTGTTCTCCTCTATTTCTTTGAGGGTGCTATTTATATCTTTCTTAAAGTCCTGTATCATCATCATGAGAAGTGATTTTAGATCTGATCTTGCTTTTCTGGTGTAATGGTGTGTCCAGGACTTGCTTTGGTGGGAGAATTGGGTTCTGATGATGACAAGTAACCTTGGTTTGTGTTGTTTATTTTCTTATGCTTGCCCCCCAACCCCCACCATCTGGTTCTCTCTAGTGCTACCTGCCCTTGGTAAATCTGACTGGAGTCAGTCCTTCCTGTGATCCTTGTTGTGTCAGAACTCCTCAGATTCAAGCTGTCTTTGTGATCCTGTGATTCTGGGATCCTGTGACCCTGGGCTTGTTAGAGAACCTGGGAGTGCATTAGCTTCCTCTGGGTGTTGTGGGACTGACTGCAGAGCCTGGCCCCAGGGTCTGCTCAGTGCATCAGCCCAGAGACACCAGAAGGAACCTGAGCCACTCTGCTGGCAGAGTTCCTGTGTGGCTACTCCTGCTGGTCCAAATTATTGCTGCGGTTGGGACAGATGTTGTATCCTCCTCACCTCTGATCCTGAGAGTGTCAGAGTCCTGGGAGTGGAGCTTCCTCTGGGTGTTTGAGTTATTTTTTAAGTACAATTAGAGAGCTGTGTGTTACCACCAAAGTATATGTTCTACTACTGCATACTTAGAGTTATTGTGCAATACTCGTTATTCTTGTAATTCATAGGTATCATAGCTAGATAGGACTTCAGATTGCCTCCCTCTTTTGGAATTTTGGGCCATGTAATTGAAGGAGAGCAAGAAGGCATAGATTGAAGCATTTCAAGAGATGAAAAGGGATGGATAAATGTTGTATTACCTTATAATACTAAAAAACAATAACAAGAAGAAAAGAATGAAATAGGGAGTGGAGATGATGATTGAAACGAAGAGAAAGAGTGGAAAGAAAGTGGCATGGCAGGATACAGGATAATATGGTGTCTATGAATGACATTTGAATATTGATATTCATTTTTCCATTAATTAATCAATTTATTCATTTTACATCCCCAATTGCCGTCTCCATCTCCTGGTCTTCCCTCACAGAGCCCCTTCCTCCAACCACCTCCCCATCTCCTCTGAGAGGTTGGAAATCCCCTCCCTGGGTATACCCCATCTTTGTGTATCCAGTCTCTGCAGTGCTAGGTGCATCTTCTCTGAGAAAACTGTCTTCTGTACCAATGAGTTCAAGGCTATTTCCCACTTTCCTGTCTATTAGATTTAGTGTATCTGATTTTGTATTGAGGTCTTTGATCCAGTTGGGTTTATATTTTGTGCCTGGTGTTAAATATGAATTTATTAGCACTTTCTACATGTAGACATCCAATTCGACCAAGAGCACCATTTGTGGAAAATGCTTTCTTTGTTTTCCCATTGTATGGGTTTGACTGTCAGGTCTCCATCTGTTTTCTTTCTTGTTGCTGTGGAGAGGAGTGGTGATTTGTGATTGTGTATAGGCCAGAAGACAGAGCTCAGAAAGGATGGGGCAGGCCTTGAATATTGATATTCTCACATAAGTAAGAGAGACTTTTGTTTATTCAAAGAAGTTTCTTTTGCTTAGAATCAATCCATCCAGGGGTCAACAAAACAGGAGGTATTTAAGTGACATTAGAAAGGAAGCTTTTAAAAATGGGATGCATGGAACAATGACTGGTACCTTGAGAGAAGGATGTATATTCTTGTCTATAAGTTTGCAGTTTCTTAAATATGATGGACCTTCACAAATCCTTTCAATGATAAACATTTTGTTTTAGTTGCCCTCAATTTTCAGAGTCATCCTGTGAATCTGTGAGGGCTTTCACCTATTTTTTTACAGATGATAGTCAAAATAGCTGTTCCAAAGGCACAGGAACAGAGTTGAGTTTTAAGTTATGATGGAATGTTTTCCAAATCTCAGCATCTCTGTTATTTTGTTCCACACATGCTCTGCTGTTTATTTGTTGACACTGAATCTTAACATCTCCCTCTGGTCTGTGAAGTTCTCAGATTCATGAAAGCTAATCTATTTATCACTGTATTATTTATGCATGGCAGCTGCAGGCAGAAAAGGTATATTTTGAAGAAAATGAAGTTGTGAATCTGGATTCTAGGGAAAATAGAACCCATGAAGATAAAGAGGAGTAGAGGGACTTCTGCAAATCCTTAATGCTTGTTAGAGCTTTAAACATTTTACATCCAGCATCCAGCTTCCTTCCAGTGCCTTCTCTTCTCTTGAAGAAGCTAAAACCTTTAATATGTGACATGTCTGCAGTATGCAGATAGAGGTGAATAGGGCTTGGGAGGAGCTACAGGCTATTCTAACCTGTCTGTCAAACAGCCTGTGATTCACCTTTTACTCTGGTCTTTTACTGCCCATTTTCCTTAGTCTTTGTTCAGTTATACTGAAATACTCTCCATTTAGTGATTTACCTAGATTTCCCTTAATCCTTAGCTAAGGTTTTTGTTCTATTACTTTTTGTCTAACTATTTTGAAGCCCAGGCTTCCTGCTAGTTCACAGAGGTAGCCAGCCATCTGTGATCCTCACAGTCTGAGCTAACCATGTTCTAAAGATTATATATCCCAGAGTTGTTCAGTGAAACACTAGGTAATTGGGTGAATGTCTGAAGATGTAACTAAAATCCAACATAAGTTGATGTCAAATAGTTGATTTTCTGTGTTGGGCCAATCTATCCATATGTGCTCTTGAGAGGAGAGAACTTTCTTTGCTTGTATCACAGTAGGAGACAAAAAAGAAATATGGGGATGATTTAAAGAATATAGGAGGATGCATAAAGGTTATACACAAGCACAATACACTTTATAGAAGGAAACCACATATTTATGGATTTAAATGTGTTCTGGAGCCAATGCTCCGCAGGCATGAAGGATGGACTGCACTAGATTTTAATTTTTAAATGCCCTTCATTGAGTTTCAGAAGTCTTTGCCTTGGATTGACTCATTTTGTCCATTTTGTCTGCTTTGCTCATCTGATCACTTAGGAATATGGAGGCCATATTATCTGGACACAATGGTGATCAGATCCATAGGATCACAGGTCATAGTCTTTTGTCTGCCCAATCATACTCTACCCACTATTTTGAGTTTTGAACGTTCTCAGTCTCCTGAATTACAAACACAGACATTTTGAGAAGCTTCTCTTCTCTATTGTTGTATGACTTTATGGAAAATCTGCCTATCTATCTCTCAGTATCACGATTCTCTAGTAATCTTTTTTAGGTTATCTTAATTTTCTAGGCAAGGCCTAGCCCTAGAAAACCAGTTCTTCAGATACATAATACAGGTAAAAGATGTAAAATCTAGAAGAGTAAATGTTACTAATTTACCTTGATGGGAAAAAATTAAACTATGTTCTTTTTTTTTTTTTAAACAACCCTAGGGATGCTAATTAGCAATCTAAAGCTAATTCTCTGATGTCTGTTTTCTTTCCTGGAGAAAAACAAATCTAGTTGAGGAGGAGGCTGCAAAGGTCCCTGCAGAGAAGCTGGTTAATGAGGGGGATGCAGACTGTGGAAATGGAAGGGGTTGGAGCAGATGGGTGATTATGACAGAGATGAAGGTATATTATTGGTTTCAAGGAGAAGCAGGCCTACCCTATGATGTCTGGGGAAGTGAATTTTAAGTCTGTAAGAGAAAGTCACTTATGGCATCTGAGTTATCTGGTATGTACTTAATGAGAGTGAACTCTCTGTTTTTAGAATTTGTGCAAGGAAGGGATGGTGCCATGTCTAAGATGTGCTCTGGAAGGGAGCTCCAAAGAACATAAGTGATGCATTTAATCTGACATCTGATATTCAGTATTCCTTCTTACAAAACAGAGGGTGATGAGAGCACACAGGAGTTATTCCTGCAGTGAGGTTAGACCACCGTAGAACAATTCACATAATATCATTTCTTCATAAAGCAGAGCAGAGTTTCACCATGGGTACAAAGAATTATATAAATTCTTTGTTTTATGAAATAATACCAGAAGCTTTCCAAATTTTTCTCCTACTTGTGCAAAATTCCTGCTATTAAGAATTCTTTCCAGCCGGGCGGTGGTGGCGCACGCCTTTAATCCTAGCACTTGGGAGGCGGAGGCAGGCGGATTTCCGAGTTCGAGGCCAGCCTGGTCTACATAGTGAGTACCAGGACAGCCGGGGTTACAGAGAGAAACCCTGTCTCGAAAAAAAAAAAAAAAAAAGAATTCTTTCCATATAAGGTCCAGGTCCATTATGCAGCTCTGGGAAGATAACTATCTGCCTTGACTTTTAATATCCTTATTTGCGCAGAGGAAGATGAACAAGTATCCTCCATGAGCCCCAGCAGCTCTTGACATGTTTCTATAAACAGTTTCAGAGACATTAAACTTGGTGTGGGGCAATGTCCGAGGCCAAAGGGAGCAACTGAGGTGGGGCTTCCTACACACATGGAGACAGGTAGGATGCTTGGCAGTATACTCCAAGGAGTTACTGTTGAAGTATGAAGTACATGACAGGACGTTAAATTCCTGCTCCTTTGTAAGAGGAGAGACACACTATTTTATAGCTTGATTCCCTGCCTGGAAACTAGCTGACTATCTTGCTCATAGTAGGTGTGGTGAAAATATTGTCAACTTGAGCATGCCCTTAGGACATTATATTGATTATATTAATTGATGTGGGAAGACTCATCTTGACTGTGAGTGGGGTTATTCTCTCAAGAGGGGTTCCTGGACTGTGTAAAGTGGAGAAGGTGAGCTGAGTTCTAAAAACCATTCACTGCTCTCTGTTTCCTAACTGTGAACATGTGATGGGACCAGCTCGCTTAGCTCTTGCTGCCTTTACCGTGAACTATGGCCTAAGATAAGTCTCTTCTCTCTTATGCTGCTTTTGTCAGGGAATTTTATCATAGCAAAAGGAAAAAGAACCTATGGCAGTGTGTATAGAAAGAATGCTGGACTGAACACTGTTGAATCTTCCCATTGATTAGCCAGATCAAATAATGTCTGTTTTCTAGAGCACAATATGCACCTTCATACTTTATAAGACTTGAGCTTCCTTCCCCATGTTATTTTGGGTTTTTGTTGTGCTCTAGGCAATCAAAGTCTATAAATTCAGACTAGGAAAAAGGCAGAAAGCAGCATAGAAACAGATTGATAGATGCAGATTGCTGTGTTTTTCCTGTGTCATATGGACATTAATATCATTTTTTTTTTATGGTTTCATCTCTCTATGTGTCATTCTCTGTTAACTAACTATGATACTAATGCCTACCCACTTGTATTAAGTACATGTGACTTCTTAATTTAAGTTCTAATACCTTTGGGCTCACTTCAGTATAGCTTAATTAAAAAATGTTAAGAGAGCTTCAGTTGGTTGTGCTGAGCCCATTGACTTAGATATATACCTGTTGATTCAGTCACTGTAGTTCACATGGCTCAGACATAAACATATGGCTGCCTATTTCTAGGGCTGAAAGAATGAGACCACAAACCAGAAAAGCAAGCTGAGTGTGTCAGAAGAATTCATTGAAGACAACCTTAGCCATGTTATTCTCTCTGCTTGACTCTCTGTTCTCCATCTCCAATCAGCAAGCTTTACTCCTCAAAGCCGGTTGGAAACAATAGCTTCTTATAAACGTAAATTCTTCAGTTTTCACTGGTTGCTTCTTCTGGTCAACTCTTTATACATTAGTGGAATATTAACCCACTTATTCATTTTTTAAAAAATTTATTTATTTATTTATTTATTTATTTATTTATTTATTTATTCTATGAGTACTCTATCTGCATGTGCACCTGTGTGCCAGAAGAGGGTATCATATTGTGAGTCATCTTGTGGTTTCTTGGAACTGAACTCAGGACCTCTGGAAGAGCAGCCGGTGCCCTTAACTGCTTAGCCATCTTTCCAGGCCCTGTCCACTTCTTCTTTCATGCACTTTACTTATGTTTATCAAATACTTTCTGAAAGTCAAGTGTTGTGCTAGATGAGATGGAGCATCCTGATCTCAATGAGGTCATGAAAGAAAATCAATGAATCAGTATTCTCAGAGCAGTGTCGTGAAAATGGCAGGTCATAATCAAAAGCTCCAGAGCTCCAGGGAAGATGCCCATAGTTATTCCCATGCAACTTTGAGTAAATGATTTTTAAAATTAAATTATTTATTCACTTTATATTCCAATCTCTGCCCCCTTAGTTTTCCACTACCTCCTCATGCAGGTCCTCTCCCCATTCTACCCTCTCCTTTCCTCTGTGAAGGGGGAGTTTTCCTCTGGGTGGTGCCCCACATACTACTCCCCCCACATCATGGCAGATCAACTCCCTGCAGGACTAGGCCCATCCTCTCCCACTGAGGCTAGACAAGGAGGACCATTTTTTGGAATAGTATCCACAGGCAGGCAGTGAACAGACACAGGGACAACCCCTGCTCTAGTTGTTGGGGGATCTCCCTGAAAACCAAGCAGCTCATGTGCTACATATGTGCAGGGGGGCTTAGGTTTAGCCTGTACTTGTGTTTTGGTTGATGATTTAGGCTCTGAGATCCCTGAAGGGTCCAGGCTAGTTGACTCTGTTGGTCTTCCTGTGGAGTCCCTGTCCTCTGGGTTCTTCAGTCCTTCTTCCAAGTCGTCCCTATTGCTCCACAAGTTCCATCTAATGTTTGACTGTGGGTCACTGAATCTCTTTCCATTGGCTGCTGGGTGGGGGCTCTCAGAGAACAGTTATGCTAGGCTCTTGTCTGTAAGCATAATAGAGTATCATTAGTAGTGCCAGCGATTGGTTCTTGCCCATGGGATTGGGGCAGTCATTGGTTGGCCATATCCTCTGTCTCTGCTCTGTCTTTGTGTCTGCATGTCTTGTAGGCAGAACACATTTTGGGTTGAATCTTTTATCCTTCCACTGGGAGTCCTGCCTGACTAGAGAAAGTGGCTACTTCTGGATCCATATCCCCCATTGCTAGAAATCTCAGCTAGAGGTGCTTCCAATATCCCCCCTGGGGCCTTCACTCATCCCAGTTCTCTGATACATCCTAGAGATTGTTCAAAAGAGTCTCAATATCTATGTTGCCAAAATGGTTATAAACCACAAGTAAGTTCATACTATAATAACAACTCTTATGTCTACTGATGGAAAATAAAATAAGGCTTATGCATACAATGAGTTTCTCAGTCAGTGTTCTATTTATGCACACAGTGGGTGTCTCAATCAGTGTTCTATTGCTGTGAAGAGATGCCATAGTACTGAAACTATTATATATAAAGGAAAACTTTTAATTGGGGCTGGCTTACAGTTTCAAAGATTTAGTTCATTGCCATCATGGTAGGCTACATGGTGGCACACAGGCAGACATGGTGCCAGAGAAGTAGGTGAGAATTTTACATCCAGATCTACAGGCATCAAGAAGAGAGACACTGGGACTGGCTTATGCTTTTGAAACTCTAGTAACACACTTCCACTAACAAGGCCATATCTACTCCCCAAAGCCATATTCCTGATCCATCTCAAGTATGCTGCTCCCAGCATTCAAATATATGAGCCTATGAAGGCCATTCTTATTCAAATCATCACAGTGGTACATTGCACAGCCATTTAAAAGAAAGAAAAATCTAGTCACATACTAATATGTAGATGTACTTCAGGGATATAAACCATTACAAAAGAACATATATAGTATAATTTTATAGTATTTGTGCCAGTGAGAGTAATTAAAATCATAGGATCACAAATGAAAAGGTTACTGTTAAAGGCTGGGTTAGAGGAAGATAAATTAGTACAAGATATGGAACATATAAAGTTCTAAATAGCTGTACATTTATCTTTGGAACTGTACACTGAAGATGACATTTTTTTCTGTTTTTACCAAATAAAAATATTTAAGGAGAAAAATGAATGCTACTTTTAATAGCATTTATTTCTAGATATATTCAGCAGTAAAATTTCCAAATGCTAATTTCAAACAAAAGAGATAGACAAGTAACAGTTAATTTATGCAGGCCATTTTGAACAGTACCTAGCATAATCTAAGCATTAGAATTAGTTATTATCTACTAATTAAATATAATGAGATAAGTGATATTATAAATGGGTAGAAGGAAGGCATCGTAACAAAACACAGTGTCTCAGTGAGGTCACTGCAGGATGATCCTGGCTCTGTGAATGTGGCTAATTTATATACTCAAAATATTTAACTACTCTGCTCTAATAGGCTGTCATGGATCCTTCTCTTTCCCTCTGTCTTCTAACTCTCTGTCTCTGTCTCTGACTCTGTCTCTCCTCTAACCATCTGCACTGGATTAAAAAGTATTTCCTATCATAATGTAAATTCTTTGTGGGCAGTTTATATCTGTCTTGCTCATCACTATATATTTAATGTCCTATACCTTAATAAATAGTTGCTGAACCAGGCAATTGTACCAATGTCCCATATGTAGTTCAGAAATGCTAATGGCCATTTTCGGGTGGATGACAGAACCACTGTCAAAACCATAACTGAGCCAAATGAGAGATCATACCTCTATTTTCAACACTTGGAACGATGAGGCCAGAAGATTGTTATGGGTTCTATACCTGCTTGGATTACAGCCTGTATCAAGCAAAATAACCAAGGCAAGGCAAAGTAAACTCAGGCCAGCTCTGACTAGTTATACACTCTGTCTATAATATTGCAATCTATTCTATGGCTTACACTTCCAAAATTCTACACTGGAATGGCTGCACCAGAAATGAACTGCATTTTAGTAACAAATCCTTTTTTTTCCCCTTGGGTTTTTTTTTTTTTTTTTTTTTTGGTTTTCTCGAGACAGAGTTTCTCTGGCTGTCCTGGAACTCACTCTGTAG
Source organism: Mastomys coucha (assembly GCF_008632895.1). Taxonomy (NCBI): domain Eukaryota; kingdom Metazoa; phylum Chordata; class Mammalia; order Rodentia; family Muridae; genus Mastomys; species Mastomys coucha. Next base: position 103,615,739 of record NW_022196913.1, on the reverse strand, counting down.
ACCAGGCTGGCCTCGAACTCAGAAATCCACGTGGCTCTGCCTCCCAAGTGCTGGGATTAAAGGCGTGCGCCACCACCGCCCGGCAGTAACAAATTCTTAAACCAAATGGAACCTCTCTGTTGTACCTCTCTGTTGTACCAAAGGCAGGGGCCTGGTGTGATGGAGTTTCGACCTGTTGCTGCACGGCACATTAGTTAAAAAGGAGGCAATGTATAAAGGAGATATTTTATTGTAGGAAAAAGAAAATAAGCCGGTTAAGTAGAGAGAAGGAAAGGAGAGGAAGGAGAGAGAGAGAAAGGAGAGGAAGAAAGCAAGAGAGGAACAAAAAAGCAAGAGGAGAGAGAGAGAAAGCAGAGAGGAGATAAAGAGAGAGAGGGGGGAGAAGAGTAAGAGAGTGAGAGAGTGAGAGAGTGGGGAGGGGGCAAACCACCCCTTATATTGTATGGCACGTGGCATGTCTGGCTTGTGGTCAGATGACTCAGTGTAGGGTCCAGCTAGAATGCTGGGAGCTCAGGGCATTGTCTGCCTGATAGACCACACATCTCCTGCAGGGGCATCTGTGAGGGGTTGTGACTGAAACAGGAACCAAAGACTCAGGAGTTAGGGCGAAGCTCTTTCTGCCCTCTGCAAGCAGAAATTGCCCACAGGGGTCCAGAGCTCAAAGCCAAATACTCTACTGAGCTTGTTACCTGATCAGACCACTGCCCCACACTGCCCCATATCTCTTTAGGCTCCTGTGTCTTTACCTGTGCTCTGGCAAATATCAGGTGAGTGTTTAGAAGCAAAGAATGGTGGGTATAGCAGTGTCAACAACTGGACCTTGACTGCCTGAGCAGGTGTTGCAAGAGTAATAATTATGACATGTGGGTGAACTCCCCAGACTGGCTGGCATAAGCTGCTGTATTCAGACAATGTCACAGCTGAAGGGGTCCTAGAAGAGATATAGAAGCCGCACTCCTATCCTCTTCTGCACAAAAGCTACACTTTTATCATACAGTGAGAGAGGAGAAGCTTACACTTTAGGAAGCCCTACAGTTTTAAATATTAAAAAAATTTTATTTAATATGCATGAGTTCTGCCTGAAGTATGTCTGTGTACCACTTGTATGCCCTGTGCCCACAAAAGTCAGAAGAAGACATCATAGCTCTGGGACTGGAGTTACAGATGTGAGCTGCCATGTGGGTGCTGAGCATTGAACCCGGGTCCTCTGGAAGCGTAGTCACTGGTTTTATCCATTGAGCCGTCTTTCCATCCACTCTTGTGGGGTTTTGTTTCAGAATACTCTTTGCTTCAGGCGTAAGAGCTCCTTAGGCTGTTTTGTTGTTGGGTGGACTCTTGTGGCTGGCACCAGCCCATGAAGTACTACTACCTAGTCCTGGCTGTGCTGGTATTCTGACTGACAGGGCAGGTTAATGGACGTGATGAGACTGTCATTTTGTTTCCTTCTTCTGATGAAGCCTTGGCATAGCCAGTGGTGGCAGAAACAGAAATGCTGCCAACTATTTGTAAAAAATCTTAACCACCTGAGGCAGGGAAGAGCCACTGTTCTCTTCTGGCATAAGTACCAACTCATACACCTGTCCAGTGTGACAGTCAGGGGCACACACTTATATACCCTTTCTATGAACTAGGTATCAATTTGAGGTATCTGAATACAATCTTAATGATGGCGTTGTAAATTAAGCACTCAATGTTCCTGTTTCATATGAATAGTTATTTGTACCTAAGAGATATCAGAATGTCATGGAGTTCACTGTGCTATTCATTAGGAAGCCACCGTCCATAAGTAGCTTGGCGGTTCTTCAAATCCTAAGTTGTTCTCCTCTTCTAGGTTACCCCTTCCAAAGACTAATGAACTACGTCTATGCACATTATGCATCCCTTCACCATGGACACCCACAGCAGGAGTTGTTGAAGAAATCATGGCTTAGGGATGTTCATTTACTCAAGTCCTAGATATAATAAGCCCAACCATGTCCTATTGTATGAGCTACAACCCTGGTGAAACAGTGTTCTTGTTTCCATACCGTGTGGTGTTTAGTCTGTTGAGGAAGCTGTATAGACGTCACACATAACGGGCAGTTTTTTCCATAGGAAGCGTGTCATAATAGACGCGTAATTAGCAGTGGAATCAGAAAAGGGAAGGCAGCTCAAGAGCAATATTTCTGAGAAACTCAAAGGCATGACATAATCAGAAAGGAGACAGCAGAATCTCAGACTGAATATGTGTTTCCTTCTCAAACTCATGATGCAAAGGCTAGTGTGAATGGATTTAGAGATAAAGCTTTGGGGTGATGCAGTGTGTATATAGTTATGAGGGTAGGAATCTCAACATGAGATTAGAATCTTTATAAGAAAAGGAGGAGAGACCAGAACTACTTTTCTATGAGGCAAGGATTTTTACAGAAGGCAACAAGTCCATGGTAGGAAGTGGGCCCTCACTAGAAGCAGCTCTATTTGAATCTTGACTTTGGACCTCTCAGCCTTCGAATCTGAAAAAACATCAGTTGCTGAAAACACACAGACTATGTTATTTTGCTTTGGCAGCCCATACTCTCAGAGAGTGGTCTCAAGTCTGGAAAGCCTCAAGTCTAGGAAAGCCATGAGCTATGTTTTCCCTATATGTGAGTTCTTCCAGTAAATAAAGCAAGAGTCTTGAGCCACAAAAGGCTCTCTAGTTTCCCAAACATTCCACCTGGGCCTGGGAAGGCCTTTCAGGAGTCAGTTAAGAATCAGTCCAGTAAAAGATATTTCCTTTCAGTAGCAGACAGCAATGGACAAGTATCCATTAGGTGAAATGCTTTTGGGCATTAAGTCAATTTTTTGGAAAGTGGTATCTGTGTGAACTGGCACCTCTGAGAGTATCTAATTCACCTCTCTTTCATGGTTCTCAACACAATTTTACCAGTAAAAACTGTCAGTGTGGAATCTGCTCAATAGATAAAACTTCTTTTTGCAGAGGATTGGATGGGAAGAAAGAGTAGAAAGAGAGACAGAGAGATTTCAAGAGTGATTTTTTTCTTGCTAGTGTTGAAGAACTTTGTATTTAGCCAAGTCAAATTCTCTTCTCTGGTTATTGAAGAAACAGTCTCAGAGGAGGGGAGTGAGCAGAACCTGGAACAGCCTCTCTGATGGTATTGCTGAGATGAAATCATTGATGTGTCCACCAGGAAAACAGATATGGTGTTTTATGCAGGCATATCTTAAGGGAGTACATTCATGATGTATGATGGTTGGAGCTGCTGGTGGAGGAGAAAAAGCCAGGCCAAGTTGCTGGGAGGTTTTGTGTGTGTGTGTGTGTGTGTGTGTGTGTGTGTGTGTGTGTGCGTGCTAGCTGTTGGATGCTTAGGCACTGCAGGGAACCATCAACAGTGATTATATTTGATTGTCACATTTTAAGCAAGCTAAGTGTTAGAGAAACCCCAACAGTTTCCCTAAGTGCTTTTATCTGTTGAGGTCCATGAATATATCAGGCTGATTTATGGAAGCAATAATAGTGACTTTGCCTTTTGCCCTTTTTGGTCTATTGTCACAATTACAAATATAACTTGGGGGCAAATGTAGCCACCAGGATTCTCACCCTTGTAAAATGGAGAGAGCTTAGGACTATAAATAGTGCTAATCCAAAAGAAGACTCCTTTCCATAATAGGGCTACTGCGTTTTCTCTAAATTCCCTTCCCACCACCTTAATTAAGTTAGTTATCTTTTATTCCTGCAGAAAAACCCTGAGCCAAACAGCTTCTAAAGCTGAAAGGTTCACTCACACACACAGCTTGGGAAGATGTAGCCATAGATGGAATCATGTAACAGGCAGCTTCTGGGGAGATACAGCACACAAGTGCCTACTCACCCTAAAAAGGAAATCCTTGATGGAATAAAGTAATGGTTGTACCAAAGCCCAACGTGATGATGAACCAGCGAATTTTTATTGGGAATATAATTATAACATAACTATAATATTATAATAGGCTCAAGGGTGAGGAGTTACTTACAGGAGCAGGGATGACTCAAAAGTCTGTGCATGTCTGAAAAGTCTATCACTGCATTGGTGAAAGCTGCTACTATGGAGCTCCCTCAACTCTTAAGCAGCTTGATAGCTCTCTACAGGGTTCAGTTTCCTCCTTTTCTATACATTTGCAGAGGAGTCACTGAGAATCTTCCAGGTTTCTACTTTCCCAGGCATGTGAACTTTTGTTTAGTCTCAGAAACTTCTACTCTCCTTTCAGAGGGAATATTTCAGTTCACAGCAAACTACCTACAACAGTTGGTTGGCTGTTACTTTGAATTCATTCTGTGAAGGTACATCACCAGTGCATGTGAATCCATTCTCCATTTGGATAGGATGTAGTGGTGAAAGAAACAAGCCTACCACAGACACCTTCTAGGACAACCTCCGGTGACTTATACCTCCCACTATATCTTTTCTTTTCAAAATTTCTATCACCTTAATGAGAGAGTAGAAGAGCAATACATTAACATGGGCTTTTGGACTGGATTTCAGATCCAAATTACAACACTGGCTTTCTTTTATGAAACATATTTGAGTCTATGTCAAGATAACTTAACATGCATTTCAAGCAAGTGGTGAAGGTTAAGACAAAGGCTTAACCAAGCATAGGTGTGTACATCTCAAACAGAGTGGCCTTTAAAAATATGTATATGAATGAGTGATGTATATATGTATGTGTGTATGTATGTTTGTATGTATGTATGTGTAGGGGGTGGTTCTGATGCTAAGGTCCTGTTTCCCAATTGGTTCTTCATCTGTATCTGTCAGTAAAGAAAGCCATGGGCTAATTTCTGGGTAGAAGGGATAGGTGGGACTTCTGGGTCCCTGGAGGCAGGCAAAGAGACTCAATGAAGAAGAACAGAGTTCAGCATGTTTTCAAAATAGGAGAACTAGGCAATCATGTGAGATCTCAAAATGAAGTAGCCACACAGGCTGCTCCTAGAGTTGGGTGGTCAGGGGAGTTTATCAACTAAAGTTTAGGGTAGGTTGGAGAAACAGAGATAAGAAATTGATAAGGGCACACTTTTCTAGGTGGGAAATAATAGCATCTAGCAATTGTGCCAAGAAGGTAAGTTCAAAATTAATAACTGTGTGTGTGTGTATTTTGTCTGAGAGAAGCTTCTAGGGAAGCCAGATGGGGGCTTGTAGAGTTGCCAGTCCTGGAGCAAAGGTGGGTAGAGAAAAAACTACACACAACATGTATGTATGTTTGCATGTGTGTTGGCAATGTGTACGTGTATGGACATGTGTATGTGGAGGCAGCAGTTGATGTCAGGTACACTTCTCACTTCTTTTCTCAACTTTATATATTGAGGTAGGGTCTGTCACTTGAGCTCAGAGTATGCTGATTTGTCTATTCTAGACAGCTTGTTCTTGGGATCCATGATTCTATCTCAGGAGCACTAGGATTATAGGCAGGCTGTCATACCACCCACTGGACAATTGTCTGGGTGCTTGGGATCTATTCTCTTCCGCACTGTTGTGTGGATAATACTGTAACTTTAACCTGCCCAGTTCCCTAACCACTATTCTCATGGCCTGTCTCTGTCCTTTTATCATCTTTAATCTTTTCTACTTTTTAATAGATTTGATGAGGGAGTCAGATGATATTGAATGTTGAGGATGAGAAATGAGTTGGGCAGATGTTTGCTTTGAACAGCAGCATGTTTTTTGGCAAGAGATTTTTCTAGATATTTGAAAATAAAACTAAATATATTTGGGGGGAAATCTGGAAATATTTAGACATATAGAGAAAAATTAAGTGCCATGGTATGAAAATAAACTATATTAATGTGTCAACACAGAGATGGTAGTGTGGCTGATATACATTTTAGTTTAATCACTGCTATTTAATATGTATTATGTACTGAACATGCAATGGACTTCTTCATGTCTCAGTAACAGTAGAAACTTAAATCTTAATCTCATAGCATCACTGTGACAAGTCCATGAAATAATACACTCTGCATAAATAACACATCATATAATAAAGATTTGTGGCAGTCCTTACATTGTTATTGAAGGTTATTAATAATGATGATAGATGTCTAGGGCATCAATAGGTAGAGTATTGTTTTGTAAAGGTCAGAATTTATCTAGATTGTTCAAGCAGAAATGTATCAAATGCAGTTACTAAATGGCTTTCATAAGCATTCTGGAGGCTGAGGAGCTGTCTCGTGACTGAACTCTCAGGATCACCTTGTGAAACTGGGTCACCCCAGGAGCTCTTGCCCTTTTGATTTTTCTGATCTGAAATATTCTGAAAAGGGGAGCAGGGGAGCTGCTGTTTTAGAACCATGGGATCTTTTGTAAGTAAAGGATCTGAAAGACCAAGAAGGTATATGCTAAATTGAGAAGCTTTCTGAAAAAAAAAAATACTGGCTTGAAGCCTATGGTCATGAAACCACTGACAATAAAACTCAGACTTGCTCAGAATGATGACCATGGTAAAAGAAGCTTTAGAAATGGGTCCCATTCCATTTCTACCATTCAAATCTTAGACAAACTCATGCCCCAGATGATATCCAAGGTCCTCACTTGAAGGGTCTGGATAATGCAGTGCTTAGGGAAGACACTCCCTGGGGAGGCCAAGTGACATTCCACCATGTCAATAGCCAAGAAGACTAGTTTTCCCTTATTTACTTTTACATGGTGAGACACCTGACTGGGGACATAGCCATGGCCATACCTTTCATCCTTTTAATTTTTTCCTACCTGTATGAGCAGTGTATAGTGTGGAACTATAAACATGGTTCAGCTCCCGACTTTTCCCTCCTCTTCTAGCTATCAGTCATTCTACTCTGAAGAACCTGCTTATGCATAGATTGGCATGTAATTGTTCAGCTCTGATGGGGCTAGATGAACATACCAACTTCTTCAGAAATAAACTTTCAGCAAGTCCCCTTCCTGTACAGGCAAACATGTGCTCTAAACATCCTTTTCACCAGTGAAGTTCACATCTTTATCTCCAAATACCTGACTCTGAATCAGTACAATTGATTCCAGACTTAGCAAAGGAATAGGAGTATCATACATTGACTCATTAAATTTCATTTATGTAATCAGAATGTAAGCAAACATTTAATAAAATAATACAAATAACAATCAGAAAATGGTCAGACTCAGAGGCAGACTCTTGCTTGATGAACTCATAGGAAATATTCCAGCTAACCAATTGAAAATAGTTAATGTTTGGTAGACCAAATATTAGAGGTTAAAGATACTGCTTAGTGGGCATATAAACTCAAGGACTTTAGAAGAAAAAATTTGTAACATATATTCAAATCATGTGGTTTAGTACAATAATTTCATATCTTAATACTTCTCCTATATGGAAAAACCAATTACCCATTTCAGAAGCATTTATTGTAACAGACAAATATAATTGCCTCAAAATTTCAAAATAGGGCATGTATTATATTGAAATATATGTAATGTCATGGAGACATTAAAGTGTCTGTAGATATTTTAAGTCACCTGGAATAATCATGCTATAATGTGAAATAAAGAATAAGTGGACATTAGCCCAAAAGTTTGGAATACCTAAGATTCAATTCACAGACCATATAAAACCTAAGATGAAGGAAGGCCAAAATGTGGATGCTTCACTGCTTTTTAGAAGGGTGAACAAAATACTCACAGGAAGAAATATGGAGACAAAGTGTGTAGCAGAGACTAAAGGAAAGGCCATCCTGAGACTGCGCCACCTGGGGATCCATCCCATATACAGCCACAAATCCCAGATGCTATTGTGGATGCCAGGAAGTGCTTGCTGATGGAAACCTGAGATGGCTGTCTCCTGAAAGGCTCTGCCAGAGTCTGACAAATACAGAGGAGGAAGCTTGCACCCAACCATTGGACTGAGCTAGGGGGTCCCTGATGGAGGAGATGGAGAAGGGATTGAAGGAGCTGAGGAGGTTAGCAGCTGCATGGAAGAAGCAACAGTGTCAATAGGCCAGAACCCCCGGAGCTCCCGGGGACTGGACCACCAACTAAAGAATACACATGAAGCGACCCATGGCACTGGCCACATATGTGGCAGAAGATGGCCATGTTGGACATAAGTGGGAGGAGTGGCCCTCCGTGCTGAGGTTGTTCAATGTCCCAGTATAGGGGAATGCCAGGGCTGGAGGATGGGACTGGATAGGTGGGAGAGCCCCTTCAAAGAGGCAGGGGGTGGGATGGGAGGTTTCTGAAGGGGAGACCTGGAAAGGGGAAAACATTTGAAATGTAAATAAAGAAAATATCCAAGAAAAAAGCTAAAAATTTTTTTTTTTAAATTAGGGAAAAAACAAGAATATAGTTCGGCACCATAGAACTTTCCTAAGAATGTGAGTGAATATAGATATCTGTGCATATATACATACATATAGCTACAAGAGGCAATAGATACATGCTATAGCTACATGAGGCAAGTATAAATATTAGTATATATTATATGCATTATTTATATATATGTACATATATAGCTATATGAACCAGTATATATGTATGTATGTATGTGTATATATATACACACACATATATACTGTAATTTCTGTGTATATATACATACACATATATACTGTAATTTCTGTATATATACTGTATATATGCAATTTCTGGGTTTTTTATAGTTAGAGGAGGGCTGGAAAAAGGGATGCAAGAATGAAATGTTTTTGAGTTTTGGTGGGTGCTTCTTTTTACCATTTTCTATACTGTTTCTTGTTTCTGATCAAAATGCAGACCACAACTTAACTTGATTTGTTTTTATGGCTCTTTTATAACTTAAAATTATTATCCTTTTCCCATTTATTATGCAAACAACATCAGGGCCACTTTAACAAAATGAAAACTCTTTGCTGACAATCCTTTTATGTAATAAATCAGCTTCCTTTTATCCTGGTTCTTTGCTTGCTCTAATCTCTATGCATAAAGTATTTGTTTTCATGACAATATTCGTAGTGATGTTCCTGTAAGATAAAGATAGATTTCTAGTCTTCTTTTATGTTTTATCTATCCTTATAGTCAAAGCTGTTTGCTTTAGGGTCTATTCACTAGCTTGTGCTTGATTACTGTTCCCTGCAGCCCTTGGTAAAATTGGGAGGTGTATTAACTAAGGAGACTAGCACTGCCCACCACTGTTGACTGCTGGTGCTTGGCTTGATGCTTGATTGAGAGAGAAGTCTTGGCTGAGGTGATGCTAATGCTGACTTCAATTAGCCAGTCCTTCTGTGTTCTATTACTAATGCCTCTGTACCTGTTTTTTAGCCTCTGACATTTTCTAGAATCTGGATTGGATATCAATTCCTGGGTAAATGACATGACCCTAGCTTTGCCTTATACAGGTGAGCTTAAAGTGTGAGAAGGGCTCCAATTGGTGCTCAGAGCACCTGTACTTGGTTCTCTGTACTTGTGTGTTATCACCCAAAGCTTTCCCAACAGCACAGGGAAAAGGCTGCAGGATTGTGAAGAAAGATTTGGACATTAAACTATTTTTCTAACCACTAATTCTGTGGTTTACATAGATCATGACTACTTAGTGCAACTGTAACCCCCCAGAAATGCAGGGGATAACATTTCCTTACTACCCCTCAAGTATGCTGTAAAGCTCAACTGAGATAAATGTAGAGCACTTAAACCTGAAACTCCAGTAAAGCCTGTTTCATGCCCCTTACTCTATTGTTATTATTGAAAGCTTAAGGAGGAGTGCTGTTAACCTCACTTTATATGAAGTGCACTCAGAGAGCATGACGAACTCAAGTATTCAGAGATGTTGAATTTCACTTGTTTATCACAAATAGAATATTCAGCTCCTTATTTGGACCTTTCAGCTAAGAGAGAAATCCCATTTTCAGATGATTACTATCATTCCCCACAGTTGATCTTGCCCATCTTCTACTCATCATTTATCAAATGAGGGTGGACATTTGAGTCCTCTGGGAAAGGCCCTTGTCCTGGAAACTTTCCATGCCCAGACTCACTCAACACCTCTGAGTGTGTTATGATTTAGTTGTCATAGGCTTCTGTTAAGGTTTAGTTGCTAGTTGATGAGTCAAGAGGTAGTTGAATCATTAAAGCCATGACTTCATCAATGGATTAATTCATTGATAGATTCATAGTTGAACAGACTATTGGGAAATTGGGCTTAGTTGGAGGAAAGTACCTTCCTGAGTTGTACTTTTGAAAAGCATCCCTCATCTGCAGCCCCCCTCATTTTCTTTGCTTCCATGAGGTGAACAACTTTCCTCTGCCATGGTCCTCTGCTAGGAAGTTCTACAGTCCCACAGTCCCATAATCCCAGACCCACAAACAGAGCCAGTTTTCCATGGACTGAACTCTTTAAAATGTGAGCTAAAAAGTAAATCTTTCGTTATATAACTCACCTCAGACATTCTGTACATCAACACAAAGTGACTCATACAAGTTGAGGTCCAACCATCAGTTCCTTCTTTTTAATTTCCTTAGAGGAATTCTTTATGAGGAAATTCACTCCACATGCCCAAATCATTCACTCATTCATTAGAAAGCAGCCAGTAGTAATAGAGAAAAGGTAGAAGCAAAGCCTTAGTGAGTCCCATTGCTCACACAGATTATTCAATATAATATAATATATTTATATTATATTATAAAATATATTAAAAAATATAAAAAATATTATCAATGGGAAATATGTTTCAAGTGATTGGCCAATTACATTTTATATAGAATTTTGCATTCTATATTGGTTGTTGACTCTAATATAACTCAAGTGAAATAGATACATTTTATACTTTATAATAAAATGCCACTTGACATTCTGTACTATTTGTACAACATGACATTATTTATTTACAAATGTGTGTGTTTATGTGGGAAAAGGTGTGTGTGTGTGTGTGTGTGTGTGTGTGTGTGTGTGTGTGTAGAGGCAACCTTCAGGTGCCATTCATAGGGAGTCATCCATCTTGTTTCTTGAGGAAAGATCTTTCCCTGGGATCTTGGGCTGGATACTTTTCTCTTATTGATTGGATACTTACTTTAAGATCAGATATTCAATATTATCAGATTCTCATCTAAGAATGCTTACCACCTAGCAGGAGAGACACAACAGTAAACAAGCAGGGATCCTACAGCATAAAATCAGCTGACACCAGCCCAGGTCTTTAGGGACTGAAGAAGAGCTCTGGTTCTGGATGGGATAGCTTGAGGAAGGTTAATGAGATAGTGACTGTTATGTTTCATTTTAGACAAAGAGAACTTAGGTGAGGACATTGTAGGTAGAAGTATTCCAGGAAAGAGTGATAAACATACAGAAAGGAACTGTGAAGGATTAGACATAGCTGCAATGCAAGGCACATGCTAGGCTTGGGTAATTCCTTAAAATGGATTTCTCTAACATGTCTTATGGATGCTGTGTCCTTGGGTGTATCATGTAATGATACTTATATTGTAATGATAGCAATATCAATTATATTTACATAGTTCTTAGTTATATTTCACATATTTTTCCCTTAATTCTCACAATGAATTTTTTTTGTGGGACCATATTTTTAGTTGATTTAACTGAGGCAATAGAGTACTCTCCAGAGACACATCTCCAGCTGAAAATCCTAAAGGCAAAAGTGGATTTTCTTATGTGTTTTAAAGGAGGTACTTTTCCTGGGACACATATTAAACCTTGAAATGATCAAAGCCTATTTTTCAGTGCTCGGCAAGCAGTCACATCCATGGAAACATGCCATGTGGTTGTTTATAGCACAGTTCATTTCTCACAGGGTTTAAAAGAGCTGTGCTTCTATATTGGCTCAGTCTGGCCAGTAAATTGGCCTGCGCCATAATGCTAGGAGGGACAAAGGGTGTTTTACTATAGATGCTGCAACACTGTCTTGATGCTTCTCTGCTCTGCTGCATAACCTTTTACAAAAACAGACAAAAATTTAAGAATCAAACTTAAAAGTAGAAGAATCAACAGATGTCAGGGATATTTTTAAACCAATTACTGAGGCATCCCTGCAGAAGGAGGCACACGAAATATAGATGTTTCTGAACCAAATTTGATTTCTGAGCTCATCCCTTCATCACAGCTCCAGTTATATTCCTATGTGTTCAGAAGAAGCTGGTGAGCAATCAGGGCATTCCTAGCTGTTAGCAACCCCACTGATAGTGTACAAGGCTTATTATTGCCACCAGCTCTAATCACAGTGACCAATGAGCACTGATTTTCCACTCAGGGTTAGAAGAGAGTGGGACTTCTCAGTCTCTCCCTTTTGGTTAACCAAGTAAAGATCCAGTCTCTGGTTTGATCTTTCACTTTTCACATAGAATAGATATCTCTGGAAATAGACACACTGGGGCTACAATGACCATGAATCAGTTTGCATCTTTAAAAATTTGTAATATGTAGCCTATGCACCTCCCAGTAGAATTCCATGCTGAGCATTCCACTTCTCATAGCATTGCAAAATTCTCTTTGTGATAGAAACATCCCATTAGTAAGGACAGGTGTTGTATCTAAATCATCAGTGCACAATCATTGAGCTGCTAATTTGTGCTAGGCACAGAGGACACTAGGGTAGTAAGATAGACAAGGTTTCTGTCATCCTGTAACTCAGGGGGAAGGAAATTATCTAACCAGGAACCACAAATATGGAGAGTATTATGAAACTTCCATTTATTCCCTTTCTGTATTTAGTACAATAGTTCACAAAATGTTGTCCTTGAAATAACAGCAAAGGCCCCATCTGGGAAGCCTGTGAATTTGTTAGTATGCCTATTCTTGAACTTCACTTGCAACTTGCTGATTTCAAAACTTTAGAAGTGGGCTCTAGCAATTGATGGTCTAATTCTCAACTCTGGGAACCAGCATTTAAACACAGAGAGGTAGAAAAACATGGTGGCTGAATCAGATCAAAGTGAAGTACTGGTATAGAAAAAACAAAATGTTCAGTAATTACTCAAGTAACATGTTGAAAAACTGGTTCTGAGCCCAAAAACCAGAGTGTGTATCTTTTCTCACATCCAGAACACAGCCGGCCCATGGGGAAAGATAACTCTTTCTCAGCTGACTTCCAGCTGTCTGCATATAGCTTTTCAGAACCACCCAATACACACTATCATACAGGAAGCTTCAGATAATCACTGTCCATTCAAAGGAAGATGTGAGCAGTCTAACTCAGCACAGATGAGTGAAAGCAGGGATCGGCTGGGGGTTTTCTTATATGTATCATTCAGGCAGTGAGAGGAAGCCAGAACAGACTAAATGGTTATATTCTTGTCTTTTTTTCAATTAATATGAAGAAATTATATTCATTCATAGGCTAGAGTTTGATATTTCAACACACACATTTGATTTGAGCAACCCTCAGGGATTAGTACTCTCACCTTGTCAACATTTTTTCATATTTGGGGTCTTCAAGATCCACCTATAGATCTTTAGGAATCATATGCTAGGCTATTATGATATACTCTGAGCACAGCATGCTGCAGAACACCATAAGTATTCACTTCTCTCTCCCATTTCTTTTATCCACCTCATTAATTTACATTCACATATAAACTTTAGATTCCACATATGAAAGAACTTGCTATAACCTCTTTCTTGGTTTGACTTATTTCAGTTAACATGATGCCCTCCGATTTTATGCATTTTGCTGCTAATGGCATCATTTCATTCTTTAAAATGACCGAATAATATTTCAGTGTATGTGTATGTGTGTGTGAGAGTATGTGTGTGTGCTACAGGTTTTCTGTATCTACTTATCTTTCGTAGGCACTCATCTAGGTTGATTCTATATCTTGGCCATTGTAGGTTGTACTGTAATAAGCATTGATGTGCCATGTCAGATGGTGGTGGGAGGCCTTTGGACATTGATTTCAGGGATGGATCATCCAAATGGTAATTTTAATATTAAATTTTAAAAACCTCTATATTGCTCTTCATAATATAATTTATATCTCCACCAACAAGATGTAAAACCTTGGTTTCCTGTACATTCTTATCCACGTTTTTTGAGACATGGTATAACTTTATAGACCAGATTGGTCTTGAATTTGACATCCTCTTGCCTTGGACACATATGTGTGTGTGTGTGTGTTAGGTGGGTATAGTGTCAGAAATATTCTAGGGATGCAGAAAAAAATATTTGTATAATTTGACTGTATAATTTCCCACCAGTTGTACTCTTTAAACTTTCTGACTTCCTTTCTTCTTGACTCATTTTTTTTCCCTCTCAAACACATGCCCTTTCCTGGACTGATGTTACTAATTGAATATAATGATCTAACGAGTATTTTAAAAGCTTGCTCTAGGGAGACAGCTCAGTGGATAAGGGGTACTTGCCACCTATTCTAACTGTGTGTGTTTGACCCCTGGATCCTACATGGTTGAACTAGACAACTGATTCCTGCAAATTGTCCTCTGACACCCACTTGAGTGCTGTGTGCAGGCAAAAAACATGCACACTAAATAAATAACCATTAAAAGGGAAGAAAAGAAAAGCTAGAAGCTTTGTCTGAAGTGTAGTAGGAGAAGGGAGTGGTAGAAGGAAATAAGGCTTGTCCTAAAATCTCAGTCAGAGCATTGAAAAGGAATCAACAACTTACTGGAAGGTTTGCTGAAATGTCTCGGATATGGTCTTGACATTCTTTCTTTCCTTCTTTCTTTATTTGTTTCTTTTTTCCTTACTTTTTTCTTTCCTCTTCTTCTTCTTCTTCTTTTTTTTTTTTTGCTTTTAAAATTTTTTATTGATTATTTTATTTATTTCCATTTCAAATATTATTCCCCTTCCCGGTTTCCCCTCCGTAAACCCCCTATCCCACCCCTCTTCCCCCTGCATCTATGAGGGTGTTCTTCCACCCATCCATCCACTCCTGCCTCACCTCCCTAGCATTCCCCTACACTGGAGCATCAAGCCTCTACAGGACCAAGTGTCTCCCTCTCACTGATGCCAGATAAGGCTATCCTCTACTACATATGCAGCTGGAGCCATGGGTCCCTCCATGTGTAGTCTTTGGTTGGTGGCAGATGTACTTTCTTTATACTCATAGCCATCTGAACCCTGCTCTCCATTTTTGCTCCCATTGTCCTCTAAGGCTGGTGGCCAACAGTTCTCAAGGGGAATGGAGAATGCCACTCTGCATCTCTCAAATGAAGCTGACAGGATCATGGTGGACCATTTTTTAAATGAGTTCTTGCATTCAGTTTGCAAATATTTTAGTACTTTTTTTTAAGAGTTTATGAGGAAAATTGTTCCGTAATTCTCTTTTTTTGTTTGGGTTAGGTATCAGGGTGACTGTGGCCTCATAGAATGACTGGAGGCCCCAGGGAGTTTAGAGGTCAGGTGGGGTGGGGGCTGGGGACATCCATGTGGAGACAGGTGGGGAGGAGAAATGGGATGTGGAACAGTTGGAGGATAGATTGGGGAGGGGAATAAAATATGGAGTGTAAAAAATAAATTAATTAAAAAATGAAAAAAAAATAGAAACAAAAGAGGACATGATAACAGACATTTAAAAAATCAAAAGAAACATTAGATTATACTTCAAAAATCTGTATTCTACAAAATTGAAAAATCTAAAATAAGTGGACACTTTTTTATAGATATAATTTACCAAGTTAAATTAAGATCAGGTAAACAATACAAATAAGCCAATCATCCCCATGAATATAAAAGCAGACATTAAAAGACTCTGCAACTACCCTCTTAGCCCCTAAAACCACCTAGTGTCAGTGGTCATAGCACAGAATTCTGCTAGTCTTGACTTTCATCTGGAGGCTGTTACTGAAGGAAATAAAGAAAGAGCATGGGAAAAGGCCATGTATCCTGAGAAGACAGAGAAGGTAGCTCATCAGCTATGGGATTCTGAAATCTCACTAAACAGCAGCAGAGGCCTGTAGGCTGGAAATATGGTGCTCTCAGAATGGAAGTGTATATCTTTGCCATCTTTGTGTGGAAACACTTTGTCCTTTTTATGACTTCTGTTACCATCCAGGCACCAAAGTCTCCTATATTCACAGCCTTACCCACAAACCCTATTCTAATCACCTTATTTTGAGATTCCTTTCACAAGAAAGTAGACACAATGAAATTAATGCTCAGCAGCAAATCAACTGGAAACTCATGGTAAGGCAATCCGTATACAACATACCCCGATCTATGCCTATGTTAGAGTTCTTTTAAGTAGCACATACTATAGCATTCATCTTCCTTCTCCCAAGTTTTTAATGGATCAAGAGAAAATAAAATAGGAACCAAATGAGAAAACAAAGCATCTCATTATTGATAGTCCAGATTAAGTTCAAGATCATTGCTTACTTTATGAACTTCAAATCTCCATGCTAGGCCTTCAGTCATGGATTTGGAAGATTCTCATCTAAGGGAAAGTTTGTCTACAGGCATCTGTTTTCCACTTGTCTTCCCAAGGATGCATGGAGAATCTAAAACTGTTCATGATTTTTGTTGGGCTACTTCTTACCTGTTGAGATGTGTGGCTGTTTGAGTTGACTATCACTAACATAACTCAAATCAATCAATGAGGAGAATAAAAGGTCATGATTGAGCAAAAACTCTTCTGTGTAGAAGATTACTTCGAGAGGAGAGGTGGTTTTCCACAGAAGAATAGTTATAACTCTATTTTCTTATTTCAAAATAGAACAGTAGAAAGTAAAGGTAAAATGTTAGTAAGAAAAAATAGTGCAATCTTATCTGAAGTCTTGGAGAAAAGGTTCACATATGATTAGTTGAAGGGTGAGGTGGATCTTGAAAGAGATGCTGGTGCTGCTTGGAAGAGAAAGAAAGCATTCTCTGTAGAAGGATGTTAGGTAGCATCACAGTTCACCCGAACTGGGAAATGTTGAAAAGTCAGATAAAGCGAATCTCCTAGTTAGGCAAAGAATGAAGAGAAGCATTGTCCTAGCAGGACCAAGATATTAAATTTTCTCCATAATTCTGCCACCTTCAGTATGAACTCCTGATTTTTGCAACCCAGAACAGGAGAATTTTATTTGTTTTCAGTATACCATGTTATTTCATAGGGTGATGGTAAAAGCTGTTATCTGAAACACTTGACAGCCACTTCTGCATTCTAAAGAGATGGGTAAAATGCTTCAGCAAAAATAGAAATCTTTTGAACCTAAAACACAGCTGAGTTTCATCTTCAAGGGTCAAAGAAACAAGAGACATTTCCTTTTCCAGAAATTCTTCACAGAAAAGCCACTTTGCAAGATCTGGAGTGCCAGATGCTTCACACTAGATCTCCTGCTTTTCTTTGGGCAAGAAGGGGATGCTGTCACTGTTTCAGGAAATTAATATCTCTTACTGTGTCAGTAGTACTGGATTTGTTTCTCTCAGGAATTGCTTCATGGATTCGATAGAGCCTGTGGAAGATAGAATATCCTCCACTTACCAATCACAAAGATGTGTGACTATGCTGTGCATGACTCTGCTCTTCACTGAAGAAGTGGTGACATGAGATTGGAGGAAAGTAACTGTGAGTGCCTTAAACAGACAGCTTTTGGACAGACCCCCAAAGCACTTTATTTACACCTTAAAATAACCCCTAACTTATAGGTATTCAGATTATGTGTGTGAACAAACCAGTCATCGGAAGCCAATGTACAGATTTTTTGCTATCTTATGGTAAGTCATAATTTATATTTGCTGGTACTACTATAACATTTCAAGAACTTTCCCCAGAAACTGATGTCTAGTCTATGTGCACCATCAAAAGCATATTTCCACCATTAAAAATAAGTTTGTATTTTAAAGAATTATGTTAATATATGCTTCTTAAGGCTAATGTCCTTAATGTAAAAACTGAAGGATGAAAGTTTTACAAATCCCTTTTAGTCACCAAAGTAACATATTTTTCTTTGCAAGTTTTATAATTGAGCCCTTATTGAAAACGGTTTAATTTCTGACTCCTTCATTTATACACAGCATCCATGAACAAGTTCCATTGATTATTGGAGTCTTAATGCTGCTCTTTCTATGATTGGCATGAGGTGAATTGATGTCTTTCATGAGACATTTCCAATAGTCATCCTAGCTACTTGATTAAATAGTAGACATCTACATTGCTTCTCAGGTTTCAGTATCTTTACCTGATTGATGTCAAATGTCTATAATGGAATTGGATTGAGTAATAGGTTCAGGTGCAACACAGAGAGGTTAGGTAAATCTTTCAGCAGACTTTTGAGAAGTACTGTGATTGCTAATGTTATCATCTGGTGCTATATGATATATTCCATGTCCTCAGAGATATACAGGTTTTCCAGCAGAGGATAATTTTGTTAATTAGTTTCAGAAAAGGTCTTGCTGTGTATCCCACATTGATCTTGAACTTGTGGTCCTCTTGTTTAGGCCTCCCATATGCTAGGATTATAAATGTGTGCCATTCCTTCTAGCTCATTGGTATAGTTTTGATGCTTACTAAAATCAGTTGTGAGTCCTGTGGGGGTCAGCCTTCTCTCTTTTATTCATTAAAGATATCCCTAGAACCTAGATCAATAGCGTGAACAAAGTAAGCCTTGAATATATACTTTCTACTCAGCATTATACATCCTTCTAAGAAAGTAATTAATTAGGCATGCAACAATTTCCTGAAGGGATAATACTGTGGCAACTTGGAACATTTCATCCACTCCTTCATTCTTTAACATATTCACCATGTTCCAAGCTTTCTAACATGCCACAGTGCAGGGGCAGAAGTGAACTGGGGATGGAGTCTTTCCTTAGGTTTGTTGTGGATCAGTAAAAGAGAAGTCTTGTTATAGATGCCACTGTTCCAAGGAAGAAACAACTATGGATGACAAAGGTGCCCAGACAACTTTATGGGAGAGAGATAACGTCACAGGAGAGAGAACAGACTTTTAACTGGTGAAATCTGGGTGGCAATAACATTTGAACAGACTTAACAGTTACCTCCATACATTGTTTCTTCACACAATTGAAGAAAGTAACCAACTGCTAAGCAAGTAAATGACACACACACACACACACACGAATAACTGTTAACTGTTTTGATTGGCTGTTTAACTTTACCAACTAGTTTATGCCATCAAAACAATCAACCCCATTTGGGTGCCATACAGTTCACCATACAGTTTCATCATACAGTTCAGTGGCAAATGAACCATTAACACAGCTCAGTGTCTCGTCCCCACTCTTCACACTGAGAGTTCTTTTCAACAATTCATTAAAACCTGGCATCTGTGCCAAGTTTCCCCTTGCTTCCATCCCCTTCTCTCCTTCATTAAAGCAAAGCTATTATGCAATCCCATTCCTCTGCCCAGGGCTCATTCTAAAAATGTCCTGCAAATACTGCTGCTACTGCTGATTGGTACCAGGAGGCAGCAGGAGGTGGCAGCAGCTAGCAGGAGTTCTCTCTTGTGTCTAGTTTGGCAAAATACTCTGTTTGGAATGGGCCACGGGTCACTGCCAACCTTAACCACATGGTAGACGATGGTTCACAAAGGGAGGGAAAAAAAGAAATAAGGGTAAAGTGGAAATGTGAATACGAGAATCAATAAACTATGGGATGTTTGTGCTACTGAGAAGCTTTGATCTGCCGTGGTCTAATAGGCTCACAGAATACACTAACTGAGACCCTATCACAGTGATGTAGCTTGCTCAAGAGCACACAGTTGCTAGAGAGAATTCCAGGTAGCACTTACCTTTGTTTTCACTTTACCTGTGTTCCTTGACTCCTACCTGCAGAGGTGGGACATGAGCAGGTGCTCAGTTAGGACCCCTTTTGCCTGACTGCTTTTCAATGGAATGAATGGGTACACAGACTGGCAGAATTAGATGCAAATGTAATGGTGGAAGGGAACAACCTTTGAGAAACTCGTTCATGCAGAAGAAGAGTGCAAAGGGTGAGAGAGATGTACAAAAGCTGGGTGGCAGGTGAGTGATACACAGTGAGCTGTTAGGAGAGCATCGACATCTGGCAGAGGTAACTGCCACTTTGAGTTCTCCGTAGCTGAAACTCATTGCTTTTCAAATTAAACCAAGCAGAACCACTCATTGCATTCCATCTTTACTCCAATACTGTCACTGCTAAATATAGTAAGACTTCCAATTTCCATGGCCTCTAACCTTGCAGAAACTCACAACTCACAAAATATCCCCATGGATTTGTCTCTTGTGTGGTACTGGCCAACTATTTCTCTATTGCTGTGATAAATACCATGACAAAAATAAACTGGGGGGAGTGGTTCTTTAATAATTACACTTCCTGGTAATAGTCACTTACTGAGGGAAATCAAGGTAGGAACTCAAGCAACCAGGAACCTGGAGGCAAGAATTCAAGTAGGACCATAGAGGAGAAATATTGCTTACAGGTTTGCTCTTCATGCATTGCCCCAGCTCAGTTTCTAACATATCATGGTACTTAGATGCCTCAGGGGTGGTACCATGAAAAATAGGGTGGCCCCCCACATCAATCAGAAAATGCCCTACAAGGTTGCCAATTTTTTCAATTGAGGTTCCCTCCTTTCAAGTGACTCTAGCTTATTTCAAGTTGACACCATCACCAACCTCCCTCTCTCCCCCTTATACAGGACTGGTTAAGCATGGATGCTCAGCTTTCCTCATTATGCCCTTGCTCCTCTACAGGTCAGGAAGCGCCCTTTTCTCAGACCCTGCTCCTACATAGTCTTTTTCTCTTGCCTCAATGAGGTCTCTAGGCACACACTGACTTTCTTAGTCACTGGGTCGAGAATTAAGTCCAATTCCTTGAGGAAAAATAATCAAAAATGCTTTTCATTTTATTGTAGACCCCCTTACTCTTACTGCTAACTCCAGATGTAGTAGTGTGGGAGACCTTTCTCAAAGAAAGTACCAACATTGAATTCTCTGACACCCTTCCTAATACTTTTATTATAGCAGATGTTTAAAAATCAAGCCATGGAGTGCAAGGAAGAAAAACACCATAATCTCACACTCTCTACCAAAATTGAAACACTTGGCACCTAGGGGTGGCTCACTGCTTTCCAGTCCCTGCTCCAAGTGTTACGTCACTTGTGACCCTTTTGGTCATGTGAAAAAAAGAACTTTTGCTATAACATAGATAACATAGGAATAAGTGGAAGTTTGGAAAATTAAATGTTTTCCTCAGACACAAACTAACAGGAAGTTGCCAATATTTGATGTAAGACAATCTGTTTCCAAATGGTGGACTCTTTTTTTACATTTTTATTAGATATTTTCTTTATTTGCATGTCATATGATATCTCCTTTCCCAGTTTCCCCTGCTCACCAACCCACCTTCTCCCACTTCCTGGCCCAGGAATGCCCTTGATGACTGACTAGGCCATCTTCTGCTACACATATGCTGCTGGAGCCATTAGTCCCACCACGTGTACTCTTTGGTTGGTGGTTTAGTCCCTGAGAGCTCTGAGGGTACTAGTTAGTTCGTATTGTTGTTCATTCTGAGGGGCTGCAAGCCCTTCAGCTCCTTGGGTCCTTTCTCTAGCTCCTTCACTTGGGGACCCTGTGAGTCTCTACTTCTGTATTAGTTGGGTACTGTCAGAGCCTCTCAGGAGAGAACTTAATCAGGCTCCTGTCAGCCAGCACTTGCTGGCATCCACAATAGTGTCTGCATTTGATGGTTGAATATGGGAAGTATTCCCAGGTGGAGCAGTCTCTGGATTGTCTTTCCTCCAGACTCTGCTCCATAGTTTGTCTCTGCAGCTCCTTCCATGGGTATTTTGTTCCGCCTTTTAAGAAGCAACTACTCAGCGATTAAAAACAATGAATTTATGAAATTCTTAGGGAAATAGTTGGATCTGGAGGATATCATCCTGAGTGAGGTAACCCAATCACAAAAGAACACACATGGTATACACTCTCTGTTAAGTGGATATTAGCCCAGAAGATCGGAATACACAAAGTACAATCCACAGAGCACAAGAAACTCAAGAACAAGGAAGACCAAATGGTGGACTTTTGATAAACTTTTGTTTCAACCCTGCTTTGAATGTCTCTGAGCAAGATGTTGAAATTTAGGGCCCTTTTTTGGTGATGAATTTTAATTTTTTTGTTTGTTTTTTGACTTAATTGTGGAGGATATGGAATAATACAGGATTCACATGGGAACTTGGGTGTAGAAAGAGAAAGTTAAACTTTTCATGCATAGTGGCTTTATACATACACCCATAAGCATTTTGAGAGACTTGAAAAACATAGGAAACAAAGAATATTGTTCTATGGAGACACAGGACCGAGTCTGCAAAGGTTAGATCATGTACATTGTCTATATCTGGTTTATTTATTGCTTCTGATGGTACAGCTGTATCAAGGCAAGGACTGGACAGATAAAAGAAGCATGAGTCTCAAAGGCCATGTAACCTCACTCCCCAATCTATCATGGCAGATGGTGACAATTAATCATGACCCTTACTTTCTGGTGAATTCAGCTGGAGCTTCAGACTCCTCAATTTTTTCCTAATAAATCAAATTCTACCTGCAGACTAGAGCTGTCATATAGGATAAAATCCATTTATTATGGCTAACACAAAATAGAAACAAACAGAACAGCACAAAGATAGGTAAGACAAATCACAAAATGCAGCATGCTAGTTGCAACCACGTTGGTACCACCCTGTCCCTGTCCCACCATCCTTGTCCCTTTTGGGTACTTTGTGGTACATACCACCCAAACACACAAGCTAGGAGAACAATATAGACCTCTGACTTTTGAAACTACTTACACGAAAACTCAAGATTTGTAGAGAAAAATGGTACTCTTTCTCCTATATATTTGGGCAGTTTCTAGTTTTTGATGAACAGTTTTTTGTATCATCGAGTCCCATGCTGCAGCTCTGCCCAGAGATATTTGTTCTCAGCAGAAGTTTTTGATGATTACTGGGCTACAGAAGAGTAATTATCTCAAGAAAAAAAAGAGACCCTAGAAGACATTTTGATAAGGCAGACTTCGTGTTGCAAGAATGTTACATATTTTAATTCTTTCTCTCCCCAAAGAAGACATGAGCTCTTCAGCTTCTTGTTCTGCCTTTCCTGCTGCCATGCCTTTCCTGTCACACACACACACACACACACACACACACACACACACACACACACATGCATACCATAAACCAAATGAACTCTCTTCCATGAGTAACTTAATTTTGACCATGGTATCTCATCATAACAACCAAAAAGTAACTATTACAGAAATTCTGAGTCCTCAGGAACTGCACTAAGTGCCCTAAACCAAAGTCATCTTTCCAGCTTCCAATTTTCCCAAGTATGGAGACTAATTCTTCCCATGTTCTTGGACCTGTTCAAACTCTTTGCATATAACTCATTTTTCTCCTCACACCAATCCTATGTGGATGGTAGTATGATTACACATAGAGAGACTGGAACAAGAGGTATTATATAACTTGTAGCAGGTTAGACAACAAGCAAAGTCCAAACCAGGCTTGGACAGTGGGTAGTCTTCTGAATTATACTACTATCAGATTACCATTCAGCAGCATTGAATAAGGAGTGAAATTACAAATATTATTGGAACTCATGGGAAAGCTATGTTAGAAATGCCTGTCCCCAAATGGATGGAACTAGAAAACCTCATCCTGAGTGAGGTAATCCAGACATAAAAGAACACATGGTATGTACTCATTAATAAGTGGATATTAGCCCCAAAGCTCACAATGCCTATGATACAACCTACAGACCATATGGAGAGTGGAAAGAAGGAAGACCAGGAGATAGATGCTTTAGACCTTCATTGAGAGGGGAACAGGATGATCGTGGGAGGTGGAAGGAGATGGGGACAAGAGAGAGAGAAACGACGAGGAGGAAATAAGGGTGGCAGTATCAGAAACTGGATGAGATGTGAGAGGAGTACAGAAGGTCAGGAAATTGAATAAAAATAGGTAGCAGGGAGGATGATGAACTGGGGGTAGCCACTGGAGGGTCCCAGACACCAGAGAAAAGTGAGGCTCCCAGGAACCAATGGAATTGACTTTAGCTATAATGTGCAGAGAATGGGGAGATAGAACTTGTGAAGACCATCTCCAGTAGATAGGTAAGGCCCCTGATTGAGGAATGGGGCCACTCACCCATATCAAAATTTTTTTAACCCAGAAATGTTCCTGTCCAAAGGAAGAGCAGGGACAAAAAATGGAACGGAGTTTGAAGGAAGGGCCAACCAGGAACGGCCCCACCTGGGCATACATCATTTTTGCACACATCAAACCCAACACTGTTGCCGTGGACAAGAGGTGCTCTTAGGCAGAAACAAAGTGTTGCAGTTTCTGGGGAGGTCCTGCCAACAACTGACCAATGCAGATATGGATGCTTGGAGCCAATCATCAAACTGAATTCAGAGAATCTGGTGGGGCTGTTGGTAGAAGGACTGGAGTAGTAGAGAGGAATTGCAACCCCATTAGAAGAACAACATAGACTAGCCTGACTACCCAGTTTTCCCAAAGTCTAGACCACCAACAAAGGAGTGTACCTGGAGGGATTCATGGCTCCAGATACAAATGTAGCAGAGGATGGCCTTGCTCAACAGCAATGGGAGAGGAGGCCCTTGGTCCTTGGGATGTTGGATGCCCCAGAGTAGCAGGATGCTGGAGGGTGGGGGGGGG